>NC_080407.1:307500-515000 GCF_030265065.1 Corythoichthys intestinalis
GCCGGACTTCAAAAATGCCGATCAACGGTTCGGGGGAACGAGCAGACGGGAGGTGGCGAGGGATGTCGGATTGTCGGCGGGCCGTAAAACGCCGCGTCCGTCGTCACGTGACTGCCGAGCCGGAGACGCAGAACAAAGGAGAAATTGAGCGACGGCGCGTGAACGCTCGTGACTTTCTCCCAGCGATGTCATTTCCCGCCCGTCCGAGGCCGGCGCCCGTCGACACGGTGGCATCAAAAGGCTTTTCAGATGGATGGAGACAAATTGCTCAACACGCAGGAAACGGTGACGGTCTGTCCATTTTCTCCGCTTGGTTCGCTTTTTCTAGGTCACGCCACAGAGACAAGAAGTCAACTATGTCTCCCAGTTGGACACTTCAGGACTACAAGGAGAGAGAGAAAGAGGTTTGGAAAGATGGAAAACGTGGCATTTGTTGGATCCGGCCCACTTTTAGAAGCAACATTAGTCGCGAGAATTAGGGAACCCCGGTATCGGGATAAACGAGTAGCAACGGGCGGGCGTCCGTCACGATCCCTCGTCAATATTGACAAGCGTTCTCAAAGAATGGTTTTGTGCGTTCAGGTGGTCCTCGCCTTCCGGGTGAATCTGAGCGACAGCGGTCAAATCCGGGCAACCCTAGAGACTTCCGACCTCATGGAGAACGTCTCCGGATACGCGGCGCAGATCTCCGGCGAAGCTCGGCCGACCGTGATCCCGTTCCGGGGGCCCGGCGAGCCCTTGCTGTTCGACGCCTCCGTCCACGGTCTGTGCTACAGCGTGGGCCTGCTGCTCCGGCGAGGGACGCTGTGGTCCGGACCCGTTAAGACCACGCTCGTCCTGACCAGTGAGCGGATCGTCATTCCGTGACCGGTCCCGGAGCGCTCCGGACTCTGAAATCCCACTTTTCCCCTTCAGAGCCGCTCGCTGTGAGCGGCGTGCAGATTTCCGACTACAAGGAATCCCCAGAGACCGGCGTGGTGTTTGACATCCAAACACCGAGCGGAAGCATTTTCAGTCGAGTCAACATCAGCTACAGCGAAGGGAGCGAGAGGCACTTCATGCTGTACAAAGGTAAGTGAAACGGAACGGACTGGAAAGTAGACGCAGACCGACGGACGCTGTGTCATTTTCCACACGTGTGTCATTTTCCAGACTTCCACAAGGGCAAGACGGTGTTCAAGCACTGGTTACCGGGCGTGTGCTACCGCAACATCACTTTCCAGCTCATTTCCGAGGCCAGCGTCTCCCAGGTGGCCCTAAAGACTCAGAGCGACGTCACTCACGTGCCGGTTCATTACAGGACGGGTGCGAACGCGACCAGATACGTATTGCGGAACTAGATCCGGGGTGTCCGAAAAAAAGGCCAGCAACAGCAAAAAAGTCAAGAAACAACTCGTCTTTATTCGTCACATTGGATTCTTTCATTATGTCAAACTGAAATTTCTAAATTGATTTAAACATGTCAAATTTTGGCTACTTAATATAAAGACCAATTCAAACTGGGCAGTCGCGATACCCTCGACCTAGATCGCCACTCGAGCGCAGCAACCGTGTCGGGAATAACAAAGTTCCTTCTTCTCCGCAGTGCCGTATCCCCCCGTCGGCATCTCCTGGAAGATCGTAGACTTGAGCCAAAGCCCGACGCAGGAAAGCCGACGGTCCGGCCGACGTTCCCGTAACGTCCCGCCGACGGACGAGGATCTGGCCGAGCCGGCGGCCCGCGCCGAGGAAGCGTCGCGCAACCGGAGCGCCGCCGCCCAACTCGCGTTCGACGGAGAGGACGAGTTCGTCAACGGCGAGGCGCGCGAGTACGAGGACTCCGGCGACGCGGGGTCGGCGACGGGTCTGCCCGCCGAGTCTCGGGTCCAGCCGGCGAAGATGCCCCCCGTCTTGCTGGAGGTGCGATGGCTGCCCCCGCGAGCGCCCACCAGCTACGATGGTTTCAATGTCTACGTCTGCCGAGACGGTAATGCGGCACGCGCTCTTGAAAAGCGTCCGTTTTCCCGGTCGTCAGAAGACCCGGACAAACGCGGTCTCGTCGGCTCGAGCTTCAAGACTTTCCCGCGACGTCCTCCGTCCTTTCGTGTAGGTAACGCGACGCAAATGGCCAGCGTGGACGAGAGCACTCGCGAGTTCTTCGCCGAGCTGACCGAGGCGGGAACTTACGGCGTCGAGGTCGCCACGCTCAGCGCGGCGGGAGAATGCGAGGCCAGAGAGAGCGCCGCGGACGCCGGCTTCTCCTTCTACCTCGGTAGGTCGCCCGGAGAGTCCCGGGGTCCGGAGCTCGGCGTAATTTGCGTTCGCGCTCCCAGGACCCGACGGCCAGGTCCTGACCGAGCCGCGGCAGCGGCCCCGCGCCGTCACGGTGCACTTGCTGGACTCCGGCACGGCGGCCGTGTCTTGGGCGCCGTCCTCGGAGAACCGCGACGGCAGCGTCGTGTCGGTGGTTTCCACCACCTGCCTGAAGCCCGGCCCGAGCCAGAGGATGGAGAGCAACTACTGCGGCGAGGTAACGCCCGCCGCCGTCGGACGCCTCGGGACTGTGACTGACACCATTTTGGACAGGAGAATTCAACCAGCGACATCATCTACAACCTGACGCCCGGGGCTCAGTACCGCGTGGTGGTCTACCACACTAACGGACCTCTCGTCAGCCCTCCCTCAGAGCCGGTCATCGTGGATATTGGTGATGAGCTCTCATACACTGTGTTCGTGATCTTGACAGTCTAACCCAAATCTTCTTCTGCGGGGTGCCGCGTTTCCAAAAATACAAGAATGCAACTTTGATGGTAGACGCCCAATCATTTGGCTCTTAAAATGTAAATTCCTTTGAACTAGGAGGGCGGCGTTTGTTCATTTGCCGTCAGGTCTCCCAGTTCAAACGGATTGGATGGCTAAAAGAGTTTCCGGGGCAAAAAAAAAAAGCAATCTCGCCATAAGCGATCGTAACGAGCGGTCGGTGGTTTCCGTGTCAGAGCCCACGGGCGTCCGAGAGCTGACCGTGTACCCGCTGGGCCCCACGGCCGTCATCCTGAGCTGGCAGCGTCCCTATCACGTGGCCTTCCGCAAGTACGTCCTCCAGACCTTCTTTTTCAACCCCGTCACCCTGAGCTCCGAGTGGACCACCTACTACGAGATCGCCGCCACCGCCTCGGTCATCGCCTCCGTGGTAAAAAGCCCCAAAACCGAAGCGGACCAAGGTTTGGGGGTCGGTTATTTTGAGCGCGCCCTCTTTCAGAGAGTGACGGATCTGCTGCCGGCTTGGTACTATAACTTCCGCGTGACCATGGTGACGTGGGGCGAGCCGCCGCTGAGTTGCTGCGACGGATCCGCCGTCAGCTTCGTCACAGGTTTCTACCGTTTTACGGAAGCGGCCGGTTCGATACGGCTCCGTTCTAGTTCGGCGGCATCCGTTTGTGTCCCGCAGCTCCCGAGGCGCCTCACATCTCCTCGGCGGATTACTCCCACGGGGTCCTGTTTGTTCGCTGGACCTACGGGGAAGTCTTCGTGGACTTGTCGCATTCCAGGATCACGCACTGGCAGGTGTCGGCGGTCGGCAAGAAAGGCCCCGAGAGGAGCTACTCGGTGGACGTGAGTTGATCTCAGCTGTGCCCGAGGGTCGGGCGGAAAAATCCCAGTCGGTCCGAACCCGAGTCGATCGGGTCGGTTTTCGGATCCATCTCTAACACGTGCTCGGCAGGTGACCCGAAACGCCATGCGCGCCGGCCTGCCTCTGCCGCCCGGCGACATCTACAACCTGACGGTGACGGCTTGCACGGAGCACGGCCGGAACGCGTCCGTCCCGAGCGTCGTCAAACTGGGTCAGCGCTTTCGCCGGACCGATCGCGATGGCCGACCGAATTCTGACGAGCGGCGTCCGTTTTGGTTCCAGAACCGGCTCCGCCCAAGTCGGTGTACGCCGTCAACGCCACGCACTCGTCGGTGACGCTGCTGTGGAGCGAGGACGGCGTGGCGGACCATTACCAGGTGCTGTGCAAACCCAGCGCCGGCGGCGAGGAAGCCAAGGTGATCCCCGCCCCTCGAAAGGCTTCCTCGGGCGACCGTTTGTGAGCCGAGCTCCCGTGGCTCCGCTTCAGGTCCGAGAGCCTCTGCTGTCCGGCTCGCGCGTGCTGACCGTTTCCGGCCTGACGCCGTCGTCCAGCTACAACTGCAGCGTCGTCAGCTTCAGCTACGGCACGCCCAGCGAGCCGGCCCACGTCACCGTCACCACCGCCGGTAGGTGCCGCCCATCGCGCTGCGCTCTCCTCCGGTCGGCGAACATTTTTGCCCCTCCGCGCAGCCAAAGAGATGAACCCCGGCGTGGCGGCCATCTCGGCTTTGGCCGTCCTGAGCGTCTCGCTGTTCGGCCTGCTGGTTCTCTTCCTGCTCCTTCTTCGCAAAAAGCACTCGCAGATAAGCAGGTACCGAAAGCGCCGCGGACCCGGTTCGGCGGGCGGAGCTCGCCGACGGTCCCTTCTTGAGTTTCAGGGAGTGCGGCGCCGAGACGTTTGTCAATTTCGCCTCCTTCGAAAGAGACGGGAAGCTGCCTTACAACTGGTACGGTGTCGCCGCTCCTCCTCTGCGTCTCTCGGGCGCGCGTGCCGCCGGCTGTTCCGTTTCCAGATTAATGTCAGGATTAGCGTTGTAAACGGCGCTGGTCGCACGCCGACGCATTTAGGATCATCTGCGAGGCTAAAAGCATGCCGGCCATCGGCTGGAAGTAGGCCATCCTCAACAAAAAGATTCACATGGAAAAAGGCAATGTTCCCACGATATTAAGCAATAGTCTAGATTCAACTCTATGAACACATGTATTTCTTTTTGCTTGAAAGTCGTGTGTGGCTGTAAAGGAATATTTCACAGGCACAAGTTCTTTCAGTTCACGACTAGCCGCAGATTGTATGCCAACTAGGGCTGTCAAACCATTCAAATTTTTAATCGAGCTTAAAAATGAATTCATCGTAATTGATGGCGGTTCAAACCATCTATAAAACATGCCATATTTTTCTGTAAATTATTGTTGGAATGGAAAGATAAGAGACAAGATGGATGTATACATTCAACATACGGCACATAAGTACTGTATTTGTTTATTGTAACAATAAATCAACAAGATGGCATTCAAATGATTAACATTCTGTTAAAGCGAATACTTGTAGTTCTTAAAAGATTGGTACAAGTTACAGAAATTTTGTATTAAAACCCCTCTTCATGTTTTCGTTTTAATAAAATTTGTAAAATTTTCAATCAAAAAATAAACTACTAGCCCGCCATTGTTGATGTCAATAATTACACAATGCTCATGGGTGCTTAAACCCATTAAATCAGTCGCACCCAAGCGCCAGCAGAGGGCGACAAAACTCCAAAAAACACAAGTAACAAGTGGACATTGCGGTCTGCTGTCATCGGTTTAAGCGGGGCATGTGCATTAACTGCGTCGAGTATTTTAACGTGATTAATTTCAAAAATGAATTACCGTCCGTTAATGCGATCATTTTGACAGCCCTATTGCCAACCTTGTATTTGGGATGTAATTCCAATTTTGACCACCAGCACTGTCAATTTGACTCAAAGAGAAGAATGAAAACATAGTGTTTCAGCTGCAGGAGCATTCATTCATGTCTGTGTTTGGGCACGATTGCAGAGGCTACTACGGTATGTGCCTTTCATTCACTGCAGGAGCGAGTGGTCTGGTCTGGTCTGGTCTGGGATGAGCGATATAATATGGCCGCCATTTCAAGCTACGGGTGGGCGCATTATAGCCGTAGCAAAGTTTGCGCTTTTGTTTGACGCACACGTCATGGAGTTGCGGGCGGGGCGGACAGCTAAAGTGATTAATATAAGAGCTGAAAGACGGTCAGTCACCCTCACTTAACGCTGTCCATCCGAGAGCTTTCAGTGTTGGTTCGTGGCTTTTCGCGTCAAGATGAGAAGACTCGATGCTGCTTTCGAACTAACCGAGCGGCGTGTCGATCGGTCGGTCGGTGTCTCTTTGTGTTTTATTTGTCTTTTGTTTTTTTTGACCCCCGCCAGGCGAAGAAGCCTCTTTGCCTTCCTTACCCTTCTGCCATCCTGCCTTTGGACTGACTATCTTTTGGCTTTTTATATTAATCCCTGGTAAGTAAGCAAAACGGCGCACGCCAAAAGTCTGCTGACCCGTCGGTTCACTTGAAACCAACTCAACTGTTCGACTCATAGGCGCAATGGCGCAGAAAAAAACAAAAAAAAACAAAAGACAATGCCGGTGAACGAGTTCAAAACGACAATGCCGGTGAACGAGTTCACGATATCACGAAATAGTCAAAATTCGTCTTTTTGGGGGGGCGGGGGGGGGCGCAAAAAGCAAGTGACGACCCGTCGGCAGACTTTTCCGGAACCTTATTTCAATGTCGAGCACGTCAAGCATGCCGCTTCCGTCCTTCGTCCGCTTTTGCTCACGCGGATGAGACGCTTGCATGAAGTCCAGAAAAGTGAGGCGCGAAGGTGCATGTCGGAAGTCCGGCTCACAATAATAAAGTAGCGAGCGTCAATGCTAGTTTTTTTTTAGCAGCCTGACCGTTCCACGTCAGAGTCTGCGTGAAACCATTCGGTTTGTGCCGTCGACCGCTTCTTCCTTTGACGGTGCCTTAACATTGACTGGGGGTGTCGAACAGGGCCGACCCGTACAAATATTCCATTCATTTGCGAACGGACGAGTCAATTGAGGTCGGCGGCCCGAGTCAAACCGCCGACCTCAATTGACTCGTCCGTTCGCAAATGAATCGACATCTATTCCGATCACGGAGAAACCGCCGCCGGGCTTGTTTGACCTCAAAACCGTCCAAATCCCGGCTTGTTCGGCGAGCCGGAACCGGTACCCGGCCCGCCCGGTTTGACACCCCGGTCCGTCGTCCGCTGTACTTTTGACGGCCGCTCTTGTATTTTAGGGGCAAGACGGCTTTAAAGAAACGAAAACTGACAAGGTAACAATCGGACGGGCCGTCGTAGGCTCTTCCGGCGCCTTCCTAATCCGCGTTTGTTGGCGGGCGCAGTCCCGTCCAGCTGGACGACTTTGAGGCTTACTTCAAGGAGATGAGCAAAGATTCGGCCTACAAGTTCTCGCTGCAGTTTGAGGTGCGACGGTCACAAGGCCCGTGGACGTGGCCGCGCGGTTAAACGGGCCAAAAATGCTTTCAGGAGCTGAAGAGCGTCGGGACGGACCTCTCGCACGACGCGGCAGACCTACCCGTCAACAGACCCAAGAACCGATACACCAACATCCTGCCGTGTGAGTCCGCCGCCGATAAACGCGTTGCGACGGAGGTGCCATCCCATCCATTTGTGCCGCCGATGAGTTCGCGAGGAAAATCACATTTCATTTCCGGTACAGTGTAGAGATAGAAAACCGAGCCATCAAATATCGTATCCGGATACAATGTTTTCAGTACGGATACAGCTTAAGCTCATCGGCCTGTTAAAAAATAAATAAAAATCAAAAAGCCGGGTTCTAGGGTTCAAAGCAAAGAAAAAAAGTGCCAGGGTATAGTTTGAAAATGGCGCCGTCTTTTGTCTGAATTTATTATATATTTTTTTTCATTCAGAATGATTTTGTATTGCTCGTTTTTTTTTAATGTACCTCTAATTATTCATGACTTTTTCAATACATATTTTTCCAACACTACAATTGAATGTCAAATGGGGCCGCAAAACGGCCCACAGGTTTCAGAGCCCAATTCTATATGAATGTCATTCATATAGTCCCCCCCAGGGGAGCGCAGAGCAATGCTGGAGGTGGCGCATGTGACCTTGGGGAACATTCTTTTTTGTTGTACTAGAAGAAATAGTAATTGCACATCCACTCAGTGGGTGGCAGTGCCGCTCTCATTTTCAGCGTGTGTGCAGTACTTTTGAACCAAACAAGAGCACGCAGCAAAGAGCACTGAAGATATGAAAAGCTAAGACAAGGAAATATGACGAAGCATATGCAGCATTTAGCTTTTGGCTTTGTCTTTTAGTACAGTGGGAGACGAGGAAAGACCAGGCTGTCTACTTTGTCTAAAAAGGTTCGCAGCGGACAGCAGGAATTTTTTTTTTTTTTTCAGCGAATGCCAAATATTGCCAGCAATCCTCCTGCTTTGTCAGTGTTACATTAGTAACAGCGAGCACGGTTAGCCTAATATAAGGTGGCATACCAAGTTGCTCAGTGCAAAATAACCCCACACCACAGCAAAGGAGCTGATACTGCCTGATGCCTGAAGTTGATCTATTTTTCTCTTTAATATTAAAAATAACACAATGTTATGCAGAGTTGTACTTACAATAATAAGAATTTTATATACAAATGATACTACAGTATATTTACGGTGGTGGCAGAGAGTTGGGGGGCCGCGGAACGTTTACATCTTCCTGGGGGGGGGGGGGGGGTAACAGAAAGTAAATGGGATTTCAATCCTTTCACACGTGTATTGTTTGTGTGACTATATCAGTGCTTCTCAGAGTTTTAGCTGGAGTCCTATTCTCAAACGTTTGTCTTTTAGTCAAAAAAGAATAAGAGAAACTTACCAGTTGTCTTGAAGCGATCTCAGTCGGGCAGCTGAACAAAACAAACAAAAAGACATTGGGAAAAAAAAATAATAATAAGAGAGCCGCTCTTACCCGCACGTTTCTCCCGGCAGACGACTTCAGTCGGGTGCGCCTGATCTCCTTGCACGACGACGAAGGCGCCGACTACATCAACGCCAACTACATCCCCGTAAGCCGGGTCGGCGCTCGACCGAAGCGCTTTCGGAAATAAAAGGAAGTCTCTGCGCCCGCAGGGTTACAAACACCCCAAAGAGTACATCGCCACGCAGGGCCCGCTGCCGGAGACGCGCGACGACTTTTGGAAGATGGTCCTTCAGCAGAAGTCGCCCATCGTGGTCATGCTGACGCAGTGCAACGAGCGGCGGAGGGCGAGTGGCGCTCGGCTATCGCCGGCCGGACGTCCGGCTCCGTCTTCACGCGTCCTTTTGTCCGTCCGCGTAGGTCAAGTGCGACCACTACTGGCCGTTCGGCGACGAGCCCGTCACGTACGGCGAGATCAGCGTGGAGATGCTGTCGGAAAACGAGGCGCCCGAGTGGACCGTCAGGAAGTTCAGGCTGGGATACGTGAGCGTTTTTTTTTTTCTTTTCTCTCCTCGAAACGGCCACCTCGCTGACGGCGCTTTGGCTCAGGCGGACGAGAGCCGGGACGTCGTGCACTTCAACTACACGTCGTGGCCCGACCACGGCGTGCCCACCGTCAACGCCATCGAGAGCATCCTGCACTTCGTCCGCATGGTGCGGCAGCAGGCCGACGGGACCAAGGAGCCCGTCGTGGTCCACTGCAGGTCCGAAAGCGGCCGGACGGACGGACGGCGCGCGCGTCGCCGTTCCGGCCTAAACGCCCTTTCTGTCGACAGCGCGGGCGTAGGTCGGACGGGCACCTTCGTGGCGCTGGACCGCCTGATGCAGCACATCCGGGAGCACGAGTTCGCCGACGTCCTGGGCCTGGTGTCGGAGATGCGCTCGCACCGCCTGTCCATGGTGCAGACGGAGGAGCAGTACGTCTTCATCCACCAGTGCGTCCTGCTCATGTGGCAGAAGAAGCGGCGGCACTCGCCGGCCTCCGACGTGGTCTTCGAGAACGCCGGCAAGACATAGCTCCCTCCGCGGCCGCCCGTAAGTCGCTGCGTGGTCAGTACTAAAAGATGGAAATGTATCCTTTCAAACGGCGATAGACCGCTTCGACAGTTCCGATGGATTGGACGTCCGTCACCATCGAGTTTTTTGGAGACGTTTTAATCCTTCCTTTTTCTATTTCCTTCTAACTTGAAAAATTCAATAAACATTCAGAAAATATTGTTTTACATTAGAAACAATAATATTCTCCATTTGAATTTGTTCATGCAAAAAGGAAAACGTTCATTTCTCAAACATGTTTTATTGAATTTTTTCTTCAAGAAAACTAAACTTTTAGTGAAAATACACAAGTGTCGCTTTTTAAATGGTGTCAAAACCAACGCCAGAGAAAAATGTGCCGAGAAATGACACGTCACGTCAAAATGCCCATGACGTCATTTGTCTTGCAGGCCGCCGCACACGCCAAGAGAGCTTTGGACTTCTGCCTTATGACGACGGAGGAGAAAACGAACGATTGTTCAGCGGGCTTTTTTTTTTGTTTTGTCGCACTCAGGAGAAGCAACACAAAAGAGGAAGGCGGCAAACTTTGACGTCTAACTTGAAGGCCAATTGGAAGCCGAAACGGACGCGGTCAAAAAACAACAACCTTTCTTTGCCTTTTTTTGTGGCCTCCCACGCAAGCCCACATCTTTCGCTTTTTTCTGTATTTTGGTCTCTGTAAATATTGTGCAACTACCGTTTGTACTTGTCATGACTTTTTAATGAATCGCGGTGTTCATCGGGGGCGGGCAAAAATGCAGACGTTCAATCCACTTAAACCCTCCCGCTTCACGTGAACGGGACGTCCAGCAAAGGCATTTTTTTGTCCGCCCCCGATTCGGAGAGCGGCGGCGCTCAAACGCACTTCGGAGAGCTCCGCTCGTGTTGTCGTCGGTGCCATTTTTGTCGTCGTGTCACTTTCGAGGACCGCTCTTGTGTGTAAATGATGAAATAAAAGGTGTTTCTCATCAAAAGAATCCGCCTGTGCAAAAATTCAAAAGATCTTCCAGAATGTTCCAGAGCTTTCGCGTACAATCCGATAGGCTTCACGACAGAGTATCGCGGTAGAACGTAAAGAAGTAGCCGCATCGTATTTGGACGACGCTCATTTTGAAGGATGCTGTCAAATAGGGAAACATTTTCAAACAGTATCTGGTTGCCCTAAGCGGCGACGGACCTCCGATCGAGGAGCGAGGGAACGGACGGACGAGCGCTCATTCGGCATCTACTAACGATAAACTCGTTTGTCGTCAATCGCGGTCCATTTCAAATTGAGACGAACGCAACCCCTTTTAATGAGGACAACAGAACGTTAACGGCGCGGCCGGTCCGAGAACGCCGACGGCGAACCCTTCAGAACACGGTGACCGCCAAGTCGATGGCGAAAAAGCAGCGCAGCTCCTTCTCGTACACCAGCCTTAAGGCGGCCTGGCCGCAACGGTCCCTGTGCGACAACAGGACGTGGCGGCCTCTCGGAAGCCTCCCGACCGGTCGCGCGGAGACGGGCGCGGCGAAGCACCACAGCGGCTTGTAGCCTTCCGCCTGCACCGTCAGCGTCATCACGCAGCAATTCTGAGAATGGGAAAATCACAACGACGTTCACCGTACGGATCGACCGGGTTTTTCTCTGGATTGAAAGCGCTCACCTGAAAGCAACTGTGCAGCCACCTGCGCGGTTCATTGAAAAGAAGCTTGAGGTCTCCGGTCAGCGGGCGGTGCTGCGAGACGTCGTCTCCGCGGATGGGGCGCAGCGTGATCGAGCGACCTGCGGCCGAACGGCGAGTAGCGTCAGCGGACGGCGCGGATACGGCGGACGAATGACCGCGGGCGACCTGGCGCGGAGGAGAGCGGGTGGTAGTACATGGACGCGATCTCTCGCGCCGTGTCGTGGAGGCCCAAGTGCAGCGTGTACGCGCGGGACTCGGGCGGAGCGCGCAGACGGCTCTCGGGTTCCCAGTAGGGGCTGTCGGAGAAGCGTTAAGTCCAAGTTGTCCGGGCGATTACGGGCGGACCAGCACGTACCTGAGCGGCGTTCCCAGGAGACTCCTCTCCAGCAGCTTGTCCAAGTGCAGGCAGACCATGACGAACGCTACGGTTCGGCGACACTGCGCGCACGCAACGAAACTCTCTCAGTAACACTGACGACGACGGACGTTCCGTCCAACGAGTTTAACGCCAGTAGACGTCCGATCCGTCGGAAGCGGCCCGTCTCCCGCTTCCGACCGATCGGGCCGTCGACGACGTCGGTCGGCGTCTGACCCTCCAGAAGCCGACGATGAAGCTCGGCGGGTAGGAGATGACGTCAAACAGGCCGTCTTTTCCCAGAAAGCGAGAAAGCGCACAGAAGCGGTCGGGGTCCGTCCGACAGATGAGCGAGCGCCACGGCGCCTGTCCGCCCGGTCGGATGCGGACGGCACTCAGCCGGATGGAGTCCAGGTACGACCGGCGCACCAGATGACTTCTGTCAAAGGTCAGCGTGACGGACGTCTTGAAGACGGACACGCACGTCAGCTTCGGCGCCGCCTCTCGGCCCGTGCTCTCGCGCAGCGTCACCTCGAACGACGCGTTGATGTTTCTGCGCGACGCAAAATTTGCTCCTAGTTTGACTACGGCGGGCGGGCGGGCGGGCGGGCGGGCGGAAATTTCAACCACCTACCTAAGAATGTGGCGAACGTTCTGCGGCAGCCCGGTCAAGGGGTCTGACAGAGACGCCGTTTTCCACTTGCGGAGCTCCTCCCCGCCCATCTTCCACAGGTAATGCTTCTTCCAGCCGCCGGGCGGGGGCTCCGAGTCGGGCTCCCGCACTTCGCGCCCCAAGTCAGCCGCGTGAATCTTGCACCACGTGACTCTAACGGACAAGAAGCAGGCGCGCGAGTCAGGACGACGGCGTCCGACGAGACGCGCCGGCGTGACGTACTCGTCGTTGGCGAGGGAGCGGAAGAACTTGTTGACGCGGCCCAGGCTCAGCAGCGAGCCGGCGTCCAGGTGGGACAGGATCTTCAGCAGCATCTCAGGGGGCAGCCTGAAAAAGAAGACAAGAAAACGACACTGAAACACCCTAGCCGTCCCGGTTTCCGGCGGATTTCACGTCTGTTGCTGGCGGCGAATGCCATTAGATTTCTGCGAGGCCGCGGCGCAGGCTCACGTTTCCAGAGCGATCCGAAAAGGCGGCTCCGAAGGGCGCTCCTCGGCAGAACGTTCCCAACTTTCTTTTTGCGTTAGACTGGGTGAGAGAGAAAAAACCACAAAGTTTCAATTGGAAAGCTGCCTTCAAGCAAGTCGAGTTAGGAAAAGTATAAACCTGTTGCGGCCGAACGACGAGGAAGGACGTCGCCTGAAGGTGGCGACAGGGAGGCTCCGTTCTACCTCGGCCGTCGCCGCATACACGCTCGGCGACCGCTAGAGGGCAGCGCAAACATTTTCAAAGTTGCGTTTTGCAACAAACATGAAGGATACACGCTCCCCTTTCAAAGTTTTTCTTTCCCTATACAGTAAGTCATCTTTTTTTCCAATATATATACGTAGAAACAGTACTGGATGGTCACATTTTCTCTGTAAACGCCTATCCATTTGAAGAGTGAGGCTGTTTAACATCCCCCCCACCTTAAACGGAACGGACGTCCATCGTCGTCGATGGCAGCCTGAGATGTTCCCAACCTCCAGACGCACACAAACTAACTAACGCACGCGCAGTGTCATCATTCCCAAAGTGATGAGGGAGGAGGCGGCCGCGGCGTCGTCGCGCGTTCGTGCGTGCGTGCGCGCGCGCGTAAAGGAGAGGAGAGCAGCGGCCGCCATGTTAACCAAGAAGCCCGGAGCCTCGGTCTTCCCGACGGGTGAGCGCGGGCGGGCGCCGTAACCGATCGGAGGGCACCGGGGCGCGGCCGATCCGAGGCTGCTCGGCTCGGCTCGGCTCGGCCCGGCCCGGCCCGGTTCGCTCTTCTCCGGTGCCGATGCACCAAAAAGAGCTCGGACTTTGAAATAGTTAGCATTGGCGGCTAGGCTTAGCGGCTGGCTCGTCCCTGGGCTGCTTTTGGGGGCTCCGACAGGCGACCGAATGCAATTTTTAGACTTTTTGACGCGTCGCTCGACATTATCGTGACACTTGTGTGACGTCATGTCTACTTTACGTTGGACTCTTTCAGGGGAAAGAAATAAAGCGGCGGCTAACTCTCAGCTAATGGGAATGCTAATGGAATTATTGTCGTTAAGCTGTACTTACTGTGTGATAACAATCATACGAATAACCACGATAATAAGCCTGCGCTTAAGCTCTTTGGCCGCAAGACGCACGCTTTCTATCCAGCCAGCTCGCCAAATGGTAAAAATAGTCCGTCTCACCAACAGCCATCGAAATGACAGTTGATCAAATGCCATTTATTGACCTTTTACGTCGGCTCGAAATTTCGAGACGAATGGACGACAAAGTCATAGAAGGAAAATTAGAATCAATAAATCGCATTCGTGCTTATGGACGGCCTCCTGACCAGGCTCTGGTGTAATATTGTGACACTTTGTTTATTTGCTGCTCTAAATAGGGAAGTGACATCAATTGAATAGTAATCGGGGTTGTAAGAACTTGTGCATGGTATCAAATTTGACAATGGCACTGAAATTTGACTATCGCTACTGTAATGACCGTTTCATAGAGGTCACTGTACAATAAGAGCTGGCTTTTTTACCTTTGTATTGTTCTGGATGTACGCCGGATGCCTTTATATCCATTGGATTCTTTCCATGTATTTTTATATCTCAAGACAAATGCGATGCAAGTGTTAGCTTGTCATTTTCCGTTATTGTTGGGGTGGCCCTCTTTATACAAAAGTTTCGGTGAATAGTGTTTCTGCTTTGATGGATTGAAGTGAATACGACTGCAAATATCCCGGCTAGAAAGCAATTTGTTCGACTTCTACTAGCATCTGTAACATTAGCGAGCTGTCTGTGTCTATTTTTTGCTATAAAAGAGAAATAGAGAATCAAATTGATCTTAAAATCAAACGAAATTCTATCAGTTTTAAATAAACGGCCGCCATTGACGTCCCGTCCGTTCGCGGACGAATCCGGTCTCTGAATGGTGCCATTTTGCGCCCGCGCACCTACATTTTCCACGCCCGTCCCGTCCGGGATCGTGCTCGCGACATTCCCGGCGCGGTGTCGTGTTCACGAATGCACTCGCGGAGTGTCAAACGCACATTTGTCCGGCGAAGACAACGAATCAAATTCATCGGCCGTCATTTGGATCATCGATGAATCCTTTCCAGATAAATCCTTTCCTTTGCCGATAGATTGCGTGATTTGAAGGTAGACGAGTGCCCTCGTTAGCAGGATTACCTTCAGATTAAAAGACGCACGCGCCATCTGTTGCTTTCGGAGTCACGTGCATTGTAGGAAATGTAGGAAAAGGTCTATATTTCAATTCTCAGACAGCGCTGAAATGACGCTGTACTAAAAAAATCACCGAAGCGGCACAATATGTTATCAAAGATCTTGTTTCCGAGCGCCCTACCCGAGATGGCCGCCAACACGATCCCGCTTCTGCGGTGAATTGAAACTAATTGATGTGCAGCGCTTTGAACGGATTGGACATCTCCTGCCGTCAATGGCAGACAATGAAATTAGCAGTATCTGACCGAGCCGTGACAGAATGACTTTATCTAGGACCACGATAGATTGGACGTGTGGCGTCCGTCGAGCTGTTTGCCACTCAACTCTTCTGGAGGTTTTTGTTTTCTATTTTTCCCGGCAGGCAAAGGGGGCGAGCCGGTCTTCTCTCCCGTTCACGGCGGCTCTCTGACGACGTCGCCCGTCACGCTGCCGCCTCTGCGCAACAACAACCTCAACCCGCCGACGGTACGTTTGAAAAGGCGGCGCTACCGTGATCTTGAGCTACGTGGTTAATAATAGCCGGCCAAACACAAACACGCACGGAGAGGCGTTTGAAGCGCACGCTGTTATCTAAGAGGACCCAGGTGTTCTGTGACCATGGCGACAAGGAGTGACTCACATACGCACAATGAGGGTGGCGCTCTTATCCGAGCCGCGCCTCCAAATATCGATATCTACACGCAACTGCCGTTTTAGGGTTAGCTATGCCAAAGTACCATTTAGGAACGGCTTTTGCGCGCTAAACCCTTTCCTTTTTACGAAAGGCGCGCGCACACGTTCGGTGCGAGTTCAAGACTTCAGTCACGTCTCCCCTCAGGGTGGCGCTAAAGCGGCCATGTCGGAGGGCGCGCAGTCTCAGGTGCACATCACGCAGCTGTTCGACGACAACGGCCTGAAGCGTCCGCATCTGAGCGGTCAGCCCAACGGCCCGGCGCCGCTGGCCCCCTCGCGGCCGGGCCCGCCCCCGCCGGTGAGCCACGCCCCCTCGGTCGGCCAGGAAGCGGCCCACCACGGCCGCCCCGGCGCCGTTTCGCACAAGCCGGTTGAGGGCAAGGCCAAGGCGGTCGCCGCCACGCCCGAGCAGGCCATGAAGCAGTTTATGTCCAAGATGTCGTCCTTCGAACACCACGAGGTTTTCAGCTACGCCGAGGGTGAGCGCCGGACGCCGCGACGGAGCCGCCGCCCGCCGTGACGGTGGCGCCGTCCTTGACTGGCAAATATCGTCTTTCCAGTCTACTTTGTGGGTCCCAATGCCAAGAAGAGGTCGGGAGTTCTGGGAGGCGCCAACAACTGCGGCTTCGATGACGACCAGGGTTCCTACATCCAAGTCCCGCACGACCAAATCGCGTACCGATACGAAGTCCTCAAGGTGATCGGAAAGGGAAGCTTCGGACAGGTAGGTGACCGAAAGACGGCCGAATCCGGCTCGCCCGGTTTGAAATGGTCTGCCGCAGGTGGTGAAGGTGTTCGACCACAAGTCCCAGACGCACGTGGCTCTGAAGATGGTGCGCAACGAGAAGCGCTTCCACCGGCAGGCGGCCGAGGAGATCCGGATCCTGGAGCACCTGCGCAAGCAGGACAAGGACTCCAGCATGAACGTGATCCACATGCTGGAGAACTTCACCTTCCGCAACCACATCTGCATGACCTTCGAGCTGCTCAGCATGAACCTCTACGAGCTGATCAAGAAGAATAAGTTCCAGGGCTTCAGTCTGCCCTTGGTGCGCAAGTTCGCGCACTCCATCCTGCAGTGTCTGGACTCGTTGCACAAGAACCGCATCATCCACTGCGACCTCAAGCCCGAGAACATCCTGCTGAAACAGCAGGGCCGCAGCGGAATCAAGGTGACGTTTTGCCCACAAAGCCAATAGCTTCTCCCGATATATGTCCGCTCAAAATCGGCTTCTCTTAAAAATGACGCCGTTTTATGATGAACGGAAGCAAATAGCCGGAGATGAGGCGACAGGCGCCCGGGGACTACCGGAGCGCAGCTCCTGTGGTGACGTGCTCGCTAACATCTACCCTCCGCCCGTTTGTCAGGTGATCGACTTTGGCTCCAGCTGTTACGAACATCAGAGAGTTTACACCTACATTCAGTCCAGGTTCTACCGGGCGCCAGAAGTCATTCTTGGTAAGATGCGGGGGGGGGGGGTTCGAGCGCTGGAAACGCTGACGGGACCCTCCCTTCCAGGTTCCAGGTACGGGATGCCTATCGACATGTGGTCCCTGGGCTGCATCCTGGCCGAGCTCCTGACGGGTTGCCCGCTGCTTCCGGGTGAGGACGAGGGCGACCAGCTGGCCTGCACCATGGAGCTTTTGGGAATGCCCGGCCAGAAACTGCTGGACGCTTCTAAGCGGGCCAAGAACTTTGTGTCCTCAAAAGGCTACCCGCGCTACTGCACCGTCACCACGCTGCCCGACGGCAGCGCGGCGCTCAGCGGCGGGCGCTCGCGGCGCGGGAAGCTACGAGGTCCGCCCTGCAGCCGGGACTGGAGCGCGGCGCTGAAAGGCTGCGACGACCCGCTCTTCCTGGACTTCCTCAAACAGTGTCTGGAATGGGATCCCGCCGTGCGGATGACGCCCAGCCAGGCCTTGCGCCACCCCTGGCTAAGGAGGCGCCTCCCCAAACCGCCGGCCGGCAGCGCGGCCGACAAGACGGCCTCTTCCAAGCGGGCCACCCCCGCAGAGACCTCCGTCACCTCCGTCTCCAAGCTCCCCGCCGCATCGGTCAAGAGCAGGACTAACTTGGCGCCCGTGACTGACGCCAACGGCAACATTCAAACTCGGACGGTCCTGCCCAAACTGGTAAGCTGAGAGTCGGCGCTCCCCGCCCCAATAGGTAATCGTCGGACGCGGGACGTCACCCTACGCGGCGTCGGTCCGCTCCGCCCGGGCTGCGTTTGGGAAGGTTTTCCCGAGCGGACCGTTACGCCGAGACAATCAACGCGACGGTGCTGATGGAGGGAACAAAGGCCGCTTTGACACATTTATAACGATTTGACACCCAAAAACTTTTTACTTTTTTTCCCAACATTTGGGGGATGTCGCTAGCCGAGTAGCTACCGGCACTCTAGTTCACATCGGGAACTGTTGGCCATAAGAAAAAAAAAAAATCTAAAAGAAGTCTTACATTGCATTCAATAGCTTTTGCGCTTTGTTTTCAGTCAACACGTGCTAAAAGAGGCCCTTTGTTTATGTGCAATTAGCACTGCCGGATGCTAACTCTCGTGCGACTTAATTCAGGACACGCTCTAGAAAAGCCGACAACAACTTCATTTTGCTCAAACTGCCTCATTATGAGGAAGCGACACTATCGAGCTGTTACAGGGTTCCTACTTCTATTTGTTTTTCCGATCTAGAGGCACATTTCACAACAAACCTCGCAAAAAATATCAGTAACTTAGTAAGTCATGTGAAGAAATGGAATGCCTTTCTCAAGATGACCCCGCCTGTGTTAGTGGGCTAACAGAACACACTAGACTAGTCCTACCTATGTACGTCGCCCGCCGGCGATGAAATCAACTTGAATACGTTACTTTGTTTTCAGTACGCGCGAGGGCCGCACGATTATAGCCAAAAACATAGTCCGCGCCGTTGACGACGACAGACGTCCGATCGTGTGGCTCTTAAACACACAGTTAAAACTCACTTGAAATGAGTTTGTCACCAGTCGGCGTCCGATCCGTTTGAAGACGGCGACAAACTGCCGGCCCCCAACTGAAATGGACGTCTATCGCCGTCGACGGCAGCCGACGAGTTAGTCGTCAGCAATTAAATAGAAGTGGCGACACTTCAAGTATCGATGACAAGATTTTTTAAAGGGCAATGAGGCGTATAGAGAAAGAAGCAAGGAATGTTATCAAGGAAGATTTAAATAATCAGGCGAAACTACTGATCACAGATCAAATTCAATGAATTGCGGCGGCACCAGTTAGCGCTTTGGTTTTTGGCTCCTCCGTTAGCTTTGCGCCAACGCTATTTCAGGAAAAGATACGCACAAAATCCGTCATTTTGCTCAAACTGCCAGTTGGACTCCAGCCCGGAGCGGCAATCTAACAAGGATTCGGAAACGGCCGGATTGTCCGCTCAGAATTTTGGTTGTCCAGTCGATGTGGCTAAAGCGCGGCGTGAGCAAATAGAGATGACGGCTTTGTTTTGAAAATACTGCCAACAACTCAAGGTGTTTACACTGCAGGTAAAAAAAAAAAAAAATTATGATGAAGAGTCTGTGTCAACGTGTGTTCCACTGTGAGGGCGTTAGCCATTTTAAGCCATTTTTTTACCCTCTTTGCGTGTGTGTGTGTGTGTCTCCAATATTTATGAATATTTATTACAGACATTTTTTTTTACCGGGACGTGCAGCAAATACTTGAATGTGTGAAGATTTGTTCAAAATCGAAAAAACGCCGACGTAGGGCGGGAGAAAGCCGACTCGCCGACCCGTTTTGGGATTTTTTTACCCCCCGCGAGTCAAGAGGGTGACGGCGAAACTTTTTGTGCCTTCAAAGATCTAGACGCCGCGCAAAAACAAAGACGATGCCGTCTGAACTCATCGCAACAGGATGTCACGCTCGCTAAAAGGCGGGGTTCGCCGCAGACGCGGAACCCGCCAATCGTCCGTCGCCGGTGGCGGCGGCGCGGAATTAACGCTAGCTAATCGAGCTCGTTGTCAAAATGCACTAACGCTCATTTTCCTCAGAGTCACAATACCCCTTATGCTAACCTCTTTGAGCTAGACGTAAGCTATCAGTTAATTTTTTTCTCGGGCTAACTGAACAAGAGCAAATCAAACGCTCGCGTGTTTATTTTCTGTTAACGACGCTGCTAGAACTAGCGCCACTGTCTCAATACCTCAAATTCAGCTCAGTTGTGATGACAACAAGGTGACAAAACACCGGGGGCGTTCGGTCCAATCTACCAAAGTGCATTCCTTTACTACCAGGCTAGCGGCGAGCTAGCGCTAGAGTGGACTTTAGCGAAAGATGGCGGTCGAGCGGCGGGAAAAACGGCACCGTATTTTTGTAGCGTTTTTGTTTTTTAATTCATTCGAATGCAGTCGTGCAGACAAAGGAACGCCGCGGCCAGTTTTACTATGTACTGTATCCACTGAAAGGACGCTACACACGTGCGCACACTTTTTCTAGTGAACCTTTGTTACATTTTATTGTGGTGGAATATGAATATTATGAATAAAACTTTTATTGACCACATTTGACCTCTTTTGCAATGAATGAACGCATGAATGGACGAGAGTCAAAACATGACCACGCGGCCAATGAGGAGCGCGTAACCTACGAGCCGACGCGTTTGTTGTCATGGTGACCTGACGTGAAAGATCACGATTTGGATGAAATGGTCAATACTTTGGTCTTACACAAAACAAGGATGCTAGTGAAGTTTCAGATTTATAGTTTGACATGATCATCAATGTACTGAACTGTCATGAGATACTTTTAATCAGGAAAAAAAAGAAATATATATTTCCTCAGGTATACGACCTTACAGGATTTCCACTTAGCTTAGTTTAGCGTGACCCACAAACCCAGTTGAATGCGAGCCGTCTCGTTTCCCGTTGCCGTCGTCAGCAACAAGCGAGCGCCGTACGACGTTTTCTTAACCCCAATGACAGCAAGAAAAGACAGACACAAACCGTTTGAAACTTTTCCGTCAACACTCGGGAGCGCCGCGAGAATTGCTTTGGGCCTTCCTCCTAAAAATAACCCCGAGGGTCTCGGAGTTCGTCTCAGTGGAAAAGAGCGGTGTCGGATTTGCCAGATGCCAGAGTTGAGTTTATTTCCAGCAACTGTCTTCATCACGCACACGTGTACGCGTGTTGGCATCAACGTGAGCGGGGACTGCAACCTTCCTCGTCACGCAGACACCTTGCGAGTATGTATTCATGCTACGCCGGCAACGATTCATCTCCAAAATTTTATCTCGTAGCAAGAATCCTTTTGACGGCGCTCGACGCCCAGTCAGGGTTCGCTCGTTGGCTGACACCCTCCCAGTTCAAATGGATTGAAGGTTTACAAGTGGTCAACGCATTGGCGGGAGGAATATACTGTAAATTGATCGAAATTGGAAATGAAGCGATTTTGCACTCTGTAAACGTTGGCACTCACTGCAAACGGATGAGCTTGATCTCCAGGTGAGGTTCTTCTTGACGCCATCTGTCAGGAGTGAACAGTCAATTAGATGCTGCCATCTAGCGTGCAAAAGTGCAGCACTCTACCAGACTTTCACAAGGGCGATGAGCCAGAGTTCATATAACTTTTCTGCAATGTAACCGATGACGCGCGCCTTACCGCACGGCCACCACTAGGTGTCATCAAGCGCACACAAATATGAACGTATCAGAGGTAGGCAGAAGAAACACTTGGCTAATGAGTGTTGTTTACGGCTCGAGCAAAATGGTAAAGCCCGAGCTGAAAACAACATGCTTCTCATTTATTGCAAGTAGCAAAACAATAACATGCCGTAAACAAATTATTGTCATTATTGGCATCGGACGAAAACCCCCGACGTCGCTATTAAGTCAAAAATCGACCGGTGACCGCTGTTCACATTGGCGTGCTACCTACCGCGATAACGAGCACAACTACTCAAATATGCACTTAATACGTGACAGTTTCCATTTTCATAAATCAAATTCCTTCCCTCGTCAATGTTTGTAGTTTAAAAAGAAACTTCATCACAACCTGCTGCTGTCGGTGTTCACTTTGATTGAAGTGTTGGAACGCTCCACGGCAATTTGGCGCCCAGCTGCAAGTGTGTCTTGTTTGGTACTTTCATTTGGACTCGAACGCTACCTACTGGACTGGAGTGTCCAAAAAAAATCACGACTTTATTTTTCTATGGAAGCTCTTTAACCAATATATAACGGCAACCGAAACGGTGACTTTGTGAAGGTATGGTATTCTTTTTAAGTGACAAAATGAAGTCAAATGGTGATTTTATTTGTACTCGCCTGTCAGCTAAACATCTATCTAGCCTATTAAGTGACTAAACAGATTTATAGATACAGAAGTAAGAGGGACCAGAAAGCCTATTAAGTGACTAAACAGATTTATAGATACAGAAGTAAGAGGAACCAGAAAACGAAGTATTTTAAGGGTTAGTAAGAGTGAAATAAGCAGATGACTTGTTCTTCCCAGGTGGGAAAAATAGACAGAGTCATCCACTTCATTTGAAATGGTCCACTCTAAAGTGATATACCTCGAAAGAACTGAAAATCGTGACGTCCACGCGGGATGGAAATTTGAGACCGGCAACATTGTTTTATCGGACGGGGAGGTCTCCGAAAAGGAGCCGCTGAATTTGGATGACACGCATCCTGTTTCACCAACAGCATCACCGATGCCATCCAGCGAGTCAGTGAAGAAGACGGTTGTCTATTCAGAGGTCATGTACATGTACTACGAGAAGTCGTTGCTCAGTTCTCTGATGCTGGCCCTCAAGAGGCTGATGTTCGGCTTGTACTGCCAGATGCAGCACCTGAGGTGGGTTACCAGGCCCGGAGTGACTAATCGGGAGCTTCTGGACGATAAAACCCGGACCGGCCAGATGGGCCGGTCCGGGTTTTATTAAAAAAAAAAAAAAAAAAAAAAAAAAAAAAAATTTACACTGTTATAATTTTTGGTTTGGTATTTATTTATGACAGTGTCAGTGAGTATAACTTACATTCTGTTACCGCTGTCCATGTGGGCCGTCTTAAAAAATACAAAATAAAAATATATACAGTATATATATATATATTTTTTTTCCAGACGCATCCTCACGTGTGCAGACGAAAAATACAGCATGCAGCTCCGCCCCCTAATTGTAGTCTGTATTGAGCCAAATTAGCTGCTATCATGGTGCTCGGATGGATAAAAAGAGCAAGGGTGGTGCTGAAAAAATAAGAATTAAAAAGAGAAAAGCACTCGTGAAAGAATCGGCAAAATGCGCAAAAATAGCTAATTTTTTTCATGCAACGACCTCGCTGCCTCAAACTACATAGGATTACAACGAAAGTGGTAAGGCCAGATGGCGAAAAAAATGCAACTTGCACCGTGTGATACGACAATATGTAATTGTGGAAAATTTGGCTTCTTGTAGCACCTCACAAGGGATATGTAGCAGCAAGCATTAGCCATAATGAACACACCACAGGTGCAGAGCTGGAAGGTAGGATTGCCATGTTGTTCAGTAAGTGAAAATTAGAATTAATATAATCAATTACGTGGCATTTTTAAAGTGCCATAAAGCTGACTTGAATTGATCAGAATGCATTGTTGTTATGTTCAAAATTTACTATTTCTTTAATATGAGATTTAATGTCAGTGGCAGACATAGGGGGAAGTGGTGAGGATGGGATTGCTGCCATTGATGCTGTCAGTGTTGAAAAAACAGGTGAGGCGTTGTAATAGTGTGAACAAGCAAGCTTCAATTCTAATATGGTCACATTTTATGCCCAAATGATAATAGTGGCTCATTTATTTATCAAAAGTTAGATTGCAATCAAACTACACATTTGAAAGTGATAGATAAATGTTAGATGCAATTGACCTGCATAGTTTACATCTGCATACACATTTATATTACATATTATACATATTTTATATACACAGAATTACAGTACACGGCTTTAGAGAACACTGAACTTAACACGTGTATGCATAATGACATTATTTTAAATGAGTGGGCCGGTCTGAGGCATGAAATTCCAGGGCCGAAAATGAGTCCCACTCCGGCCCTGTGGGTTACCACGAGGGATGAGTTTTGAGAGATTGTAAAAATGTCCCCAAAATTCAGAAAGACAATCGGTGCACAACAGGAACTTCATTTCAAGTTCCTTTCCAGTGTCAAAGTGTTGGTCTGAATAATATCTTTTGGACGGGCAAGGGAGAAATAGCTTCCCGTAATAATAGCGCCCGTCATATCAGAACGAGCTACGCTTGGAAGTGTGATGATGGGTAGCATGTCCTCAATGAGATGCCTGAACATGAGTGTGTGGTGTTTGAAACCTGGAGATCGGACTTGAATCGTGTCGACAAAGAAGAACCGATGGAAATTTTGGACGGCTCCCTACAGAAGTCAGCGCAAAGGAGATTATCCGCATAAAATGCTGGTTCAAAAGCCAGCCGATGTCATCGAACAATGGACAAAATGGCGTTGCGCTTTTCATGACCTCACAACAATGTATGAAGCGCTGACACCATCTGTGAGAAAGTCCCTATGAATGAAGTATGAAGTAATAAAGTATGTGTGTGTGTGTGTGTGTGTGTTGAAGAGCTCACAACCTAAGTTTATTTAATTGTGTGCTTTATCAGATTGGGGTAGGGCTAAGATCAAGTATTTTTGTATTGTGTTTGTCAGGTTGTTTCTTATCACTTTAAGGCAAAGAATATTTATGGGAGAAAAACATTTTTTAAAGATACAATATACAGTATATATTATTTTTTTAGCTCAGCATTTATTACAGTAATTTCATGTGTCATTTTTTGGGCGTAACGACGTGCTCCCGTTATACCAATGTTAAGCTTTTGAAAATGTTACACACAGTTTTTTTTTAATAATGCAAGGGTTAGTCCATTTAAGCAAACACCTCATCGAGCAAGTCTTAGTATCATTTTGACAGATGTCTTACTTTCTACTCTTTTTATATATATATATATATACATAATGGGACATGGGCAGTTACAGTGTATCAAAAAAGTGAGTACACCCCTCGCATTTCTGCAGATATTTATCTTTTCATGGGACAACACTGACAAAATGACACTTTGACACAATGAAAAGTAGTCTTTGTGCAGCTTATATAATAGAGTTCATTTATTTCCCCCTCAAAATATAGCCATTAATATCTGGACCCCTGGCAACAAAATTGAGTACACCCCTATGAAAAAATGCACATCCTTAAATGTCCAAATTCAGTACTTCTATTCATTTTCCCTCTAAAATGTCACGTGACTTGTTACAGGAGTGCTGTCAGCATTGCTGCAGGGATTGAAGCGGTGGGGGAGGGGTCATTCCCACCACCATGCTTGACTGTAAGCATGACACACTTATCTTTGTACTCCTCACCCGTTCGCCGCCACACATGCACGAGACCATCGGAAGCAAACAAATGAACCTTCGTCTCATCAGACCGCAGGACGTGGTTCCAGTAATCCTTGTGCTTTGTGGACATGTCTTCAGCAAAATGTTTGCGGGCTTTCCTGTGTACCGTCTTCAGAAGAGGCTTCCTCCTGGGGTGACAGCCATGCACACCGATTTGATGTCTGGTCTGAGCACTAACAGGCTGACGTCTTCAATCTCTGCACCAGTGCTGACAGCACTCCTGTTACGAGTCACATGACATTTTGGAGGGGAAATGACAAGCAGTACTCAATTTGGACGTTTAGGGATGCACGCAGTTTCTAAGGGGTTGCCTCACTTGTGTTGCCAGGGCTTTAGTTATTAATAGCTATATTTTGAGTTATTTTGAGGGGAAAATAAATTATTTAAGCTACACACAGACTACTTTTCATTGTGTCAAAGTGTCATTTTGTCAGTGTTGTCCCATGAAAAGATAAATATATGCAGAAGTGCGAGGGGTGTACTCCCTTTTGTGATACACTGTTTAAAGTAAAGTTGCACCGATACCAGTATCGGCAGGGGGCGCCGATCCGGCCCTAATTGGTGGTATCGGTATCAACGAGTACCAACATTTAGGGCGCCGATACCATCTACTGGCATCATTTGAACGCAAATATACTGTCCTCCCCACGTGAGCTAACTTCCCAAACCATTACATCCGTGTGTCTTTGTCTCAAAATTACTACACGAAATTTACACCTTCGTCTTCAATATTTCGGATGTACACTACAACGCACCTCCGCGATATTACGCTGCTCATTAATATGGTATTCACAAACGATTAGCATTCGTAAGCTAACGCTTGATGTTGTAGCGCCGATGGGATCAGAAAGGTTAAGACCGTGGGAGACTCAGCAAACTCATGGTTTCATGATGAACAATGAGTGGCAAATTAAGAGCGCCGTACTTCAAACTCGTCATGTTTGTGAAAGTCGATTGTAATATGCTGGTGTTGTGCAGTAATGAGCAGAAGTGACTTCTGTGGCCAGAAAACACTCAAGCGGCGCAGCGCGCACACTAGATATCATGAAATAGCAATCTAGATGTCCTATGTTAGATCCCATGCCAACTCTCTCGCGCACACACTAGATATCATCAAATAGATCCCATGCCATTAGCTGCGTGAGCCCGGAGCGACGCGTAGTCCATAGACTACATTGATTAAATAGAAACCGCCATGACTGAATGGAAGTTAAGCAGGCCAAATCAACCCATACCAGTAACTATAGATAATGCTGCAAATACTGTTAATTCAGTACATGTTAACAGATGGACTCGGACCACAAATAGGATGTTTAAATATAGCTGCTAAGAGAGCTGCAGCAATACAGTGTGACACACTTTACAAACAACAAAAATTGTTCTCAGCACTTATATCCAAATTTTTTCTTCAGATCAGTAAGAAGTAAGCACATAAATATTATGCACTAAAATGCTTGTTTATATGATGGCACTGATATTTTTGCCTGTTAGCAAAAAACAAAAACAAAAAAAACTAATAATAATAATAACAGTTGTATTTTCTGTTTCAGAGCATTAAATGTATTGAATTGTATCGAAAATCGTACCGAACCGTGACTTAACTGTATCGTTATACGCACACACACACACGCACACATATATATGTATATAGACCCTACCCACGTGACGTCACAACTCCTTCCTCCTGACTGGTGCCGCCCAATTGTCCGTCAACACATCATGTTTCCCTGTTACGGCTACGTACATTCCTCCTATTTACGACGTGTTTTTCTGCTCGTTAACATTAATAATCAAAATGGTGAAGGCGTGTGTGGCGGTCGGTTGCAATAACAGAGAAGATAGACGGAGAGACTTGAAGTTCTACCGGATTCCGAGAGACCCGGAGAGAAGAGAGCGAGATGGGCTGCTGCAATTCGACGAGAAAACTGGGCTCCAAACGATTATGTAGTAGTCATTTTATATCTGGTAAGATGCATTTAATATATATTTAGAGGGTTTTGGGCTGACAACCACAATTAAGATCATTGCTAGGCTAATCGCCGACAACATACACGTATGTATGTAGTGAGAGTGCTATCGCTGAACCATATAAACATTAAAAGCCCTAACTCCATTGACAAACGACATGAAATACATTAGACTTGACAGTGGATGTGAGCAATAACAAAATATTTTGAATTGAAAATTTGGTAATTCACCTTTCCAAGCACAAGGTAGATTCCTGCCGAATTTTCGTGGACGAGGACCTGTTTCACCCAACCAGCAACGAAGTATATATAAGCCTCCAAGCTCTTAAAGTTTTTCAAACTTTCGTGAGAATAGGCTGATTTTGTGTGGACAAGATAGTTGTACAGTTCAGGGTAGCTAGCAGATGTCAGGCAAATACGGCGGAGACAGCGGGTCGAAAAAACATCGATTTAGGCATCAAATATGGGTCTGGCGAATGGATAAACTGAAGCTTTTCCACATAACGCCTTTTATGCAACGCATCAAGTGAGTTTACGGCATCCGAAAGCACCGGGTCTTCCGTGAAATGCATTATAAATTGCTCGATCAATTGAGACCATTGATAATACAGACACAAAATGACGGACAAGTGGGCGGAACCATACAGCGAGCACGTGATTTTGTGACGTCGGTGGGTAGGGTCTATATATGTGTGTGTGTATATATATATATAGGTGTGTATTTTTTTTTTCCAAACAGAGTGGTATCGGAATGGTATCGGCCGATACTGCACAGCCAGGTATCTGTATCGGTATCGGACCCAAAAAATGGTATCGGTGCAACACTAGTTTAAAGGATTTCAAAAAAGGAAAAGGAGCAAATGTTTTAAGGCTGTGTACTCTTGGCTGACTCGGTGCACATATTTTTTGTACTGTTCATGTTATACAGTTCTTGATTAAGAATGTTTTTGAAAATGTGGCACAGTACTGTGAAAGGCTGCAACAACTAATCGATGAATAAATGAGTTGGCAACTGCTGATTTGTTTTCCCGGCAGCAATGGGCTGTCCCGCAGCCTCGAGAGAACTGGACCGGAATATGCAATAAGAAACAGAAAACAAATCGAACAAGATGCCCCACAAAAGGACCAAACACAATATATGACACTCAAAAGCCAGTCGAGTACATAAAAACACCAGCCGACAAAAAGAACACAAATGTGACAACACACGGTGTTAAAACGAGTGCTACTTTGAGTCGAGATGAATACCGAGCCTTGTTTGTAACACGACACACCCGGCAAAGGATCTTATCACGTCGAAGGTCGCAAAGTTCCCCTGGGCGCCGTCTTCAGCCTCTTTTACTTTGCCGCGCGGCGCCATTGTGCCAGATTTCCCGCTCGTGCATGTCGATTTCTTGTCACGACGGAAACACGACCGCCCACGTTTCCGCTCCTGCTACATTTTAAACCAAGTCTTAAATGAGCTTTTTTTTCCTGCCGTCGGCGCCGGCGCTCTCTGCTGACTCACACCGAAACGCAAAGCGGAAAAGCTTTTAAGTCGAAGCCATCTCGTCGCTTGTGGCGGACACCCACGCTGATGGGTTTTAGTTTGTCTGTTTGGTTTAAAACGGAGTTGAACTCATTAGCCGTCATTGACGTCCGATCCGTCCGGAGCCGGTCCAAAACGTCAATGGCTCGGATTCATTCGCAGTTTGTGTGTGCTGTGATGTCACTTCCTGCGAGGTTTCTTCTGTTAAACATGCAGGAAGTGGCAACTTTTTTTCATCCTTCTTCCGAGAAGTCTGTGTGTTTCCCCCGCCTAGGGCTCACTTTCGTTTTGCGGAACTTGCAATAAAGACACGCCAGCCAGCCGACCGCAACCCAATATGAATCTCTTTATTCTGCAACAATGAATAAATAACTGATAAATAAGCTTTAAATAGCACAATAAATATGGGAGCTATGGAAAAAAATCAAGTCCTAGCCCGGCGAGCTTTCACGTTCGCCCGTCTTCGCCGAAGCCTTCCCGCGCGGGCGCTATCGGCCAGTGAGCTGGCGTCACTGTAGAGCGAAGGGAGCTCCCACAATGCTTTGCTCTGGACCACCAGGTTGTCCAACTGCAGGGTGAGAAGAGGGTTAAAAGACTCTCAAACATTTTATTCTTTTTTAAAGAATAATCAAGACAACCGATGAAGACCATTTTTGTTTTTCCAGTTAAATTGACTGAAACTTCTTGGGGGGACTGCAATTAGTGGATCTCCAATACATGATATATATTTGTAAAAGACAAAAAAAATATATGAAAGAAGCGATGTCAATTTAACACTATGATGTGTTTATCAAGGTGATGCCTGCTTGTCTGAATGTAGAAAAAAATCGATTCGTTTTGGATTCAGTACCCAAAACAACCTTTTGTTGTATAGTTGCCCAGTGTCATCATTGATCTGAATCATTTCATGAATGACAGACATTCTAAATATGACTGACTAGATTTTGGTTTGAATGAGAAATTCTGCCATTTGGTGTTCCAGGCATTTCTTGACGACGGCACTCTACCTGAACTTGTTGGATCTTGCGAAGGCCTTCTAGAAGTCGGTCTGGCTCCTGGTACCGGTACTTCCTCAGATCCTGCACACGCTTCAGTAGGTAGCTCAGGTCGGCGCTCGGATCCGCTTCGCCCTCGGCGACGCTTCCGCCGGCGGTCGGGGCGGGCGACATACGGATCATGTGCGCCAGCAGTTCTTCGTACGTCCGCAGAACCGCCGACATCAGCACGTCTTTGGCCTGAAATGACAAGTTGGCACTTAGGCAAAAAAAACAACAACAAACAAACGAAGAAGGAAGGAAACGTGAAACGATCAAGTTTCGGCGCCGTTGACAAAGAGACGTCCGATCCGAATGGACGGCTATCGCGGTCAACGGCGGCCAGTGAGTTAAAAGTGCTATTCTGAAAAACAGATGCGGATGCGAAGGTCAAGAAAAACAGCGAGAATAGTCAGCGCCAATACACCGTGACATTGACGTCGACTATCTTTCAGATGACGCCAGCCTGAAAAGCGCCAAGCTAAAGAAATGATTTTACCTCCATCTTGGTGGCCAAAAGTTCCCTGGAGAAGACGGGCTGGCCGTTAAAACGTTCTTTGGGCGGAATCTTCTGCGAACATGACATCAACACACGCATACGAAGGGCAAAATGATTCCAAAAGTCAGTCCGATTCATCCGCGTCCGTGCGAGTACTCACGTAAATCTGCAGTAGATTCTGAATGGCTCTGTTCATCATCAAAGGCGCTTTCTGGACCTGACATAGGCAGAGGCACAGGCACAAGCACAAGCACAAGCTCAGTCCCAGCACGGCCCTCGCCGCGGCAGCCATCTTCAATGATCCGACGGGTGTTCGCGTGGGCGTCGCGCCCGATCCGGGCCTCCGCTCGACTTGTCTCGGTCGCGATGCTGATGTGAAGCGCCGGCGACGTCTCGCATTTAAAAGATGACGGGCGCACACGCGCGTGCATTTTCATGATTTAAGTGTGAAAATGTGGTTGAACCATTTCCTTTAAATCAGCAAAGTTCACAGAAGGACAAGTTGAGGGGTCTCCCACAAACACAATAAGAAAGAAAAAAAACTCCCACCCACCCACAACCGCATACGAAGATGAAACCAAAGCAAAATTTAGAAGCGTTTCAGGTGAATGTAGTTCTTTGTGGACAGGCTAAGACTAATCTAAAAAGTGCAAGACCAGTAGGCCAACAAGTCCAGCAAGGTTTTATTGAATTTGTTGGAGTTTTGGGGACCAGTTTAGCTTGCGCAGGAAAAGCATATGCTGGATTTCTTCGCAGGGTATGTCACCGTACAAGAAAATTAGCAACCTTAGCTTAGCGTGTGCGTAGCTCATTGATGGTGTAAGACTATGTATTTGGTAATGCGTTGTATTCATTACATTTCCACTTTACAAATGACTCGGGAAGCGCATCTACAACCTGCTTACATTTTAAACGGGTTTATTTCATATATTTGCTTATTGGATTGATTGCGATAGAGGTCCAGTCCATTTGGACCGGGAGTGGCGACCTTTCATTCCAAATGGACCGGACGCCAACTGACGTTCACGGCGGAACCTTGAAAAACCAATTGTTCGACTGTGTCGGTGGAATTTTTTTCATTTTTTTTTTGGTCGGAGGGGGTCAGGTATACCCTGATCTTGGCATTCGTTGTCAATTTAAATAAACCAAAACTAAAAATGGACAAAGTACACAGAGCGGTACGAAGTGTGAAAAAGTCCCGAGTGGCAAGAAGAAGCTCGTCACGGTTTTGAGCGTGCGACGTCATTGCTGACTCACAGGAAAACGTCAGTGACCAAACGTAGACGTTTCTCGTGTGCTTTTATTCAAATGACAAAAATAAATAAAATGTGATGGCAGCGGTGCTGCGAGTGAGAATAAATACACATGGAGGGGGGATTTAAATAGAGGAATAAATTAAAGGCTGGGAAATGAAAGACTTCACGCCGAGGCGCCGGTGGGCTAGACCGAAGCGCGGGAGGCGATGTGGGCGGCCACGTTGTACACCTCCAGGAACTGAGACATGGCGCGTTTCTGCACCAGCTGCTCGTCCACCTGCGCAAGCACAAAAAAACATTGGTAATGTTAACCTTTGTTTACATTCACCGTCCCACGTCAGTAGTTCATCACCGCCGTCAGTGGCAGGCGATGTGTTAACCATGAAATGTCTTACTGTGCAGTGTTAACTGGAAACAGACATTTCAAATCATGATCTCGTGACCTTTGTTTTCATTTCCCAATGTTAGCTGTCCATTTAGTTTGACTTTTGTTCCTTTTTTTTCATTCGTCACTCTGCCAAGGGCTGCAGAGGCCTTTGGCTGATTCCCATCTATTTAAATGTACAAATTGCGCTCTTCCTTGCGATTTATGTGCGTTTGTTGTTTTAAAGCTCCTCTTAAAATGTCTTTTTGTACTGCTGTTTGATTTTGAACTCGACCTGGAGTTTGTCGAGCTGTCGGCGGACGTCCCGCGTGGCGGGGCAGTGGCGCCGCGCCAAGTTTTCCGTCATTTTCTCCGTCTTGGTTTTCAGCTGGACCACCAGGTCCCTGAGCCGCTGACCGTCACCCGTCGAGTTGCGCGGCGCGAACTGGCGTAGAAAGCTTTCGAAGACGCTCACGTACACGCGCAAGGTGGCCGCCACCAGCTCCGCTTCCTCCCGGTTCTACGGAGTACGGGGCGCAAAGTTGTCAGCGGCGGGCGGCACGGTTCCGGACCGCTCCGGTGTTTTCCTTTCTTACCTGACAGGCTTCGATGCTCCGGATGACGTCGATGAAGGGAGGATGAGCGCTCACGTTCCCGCTCTTCAGATCCTGAAACGCAACGACGCGTCAACACGCGTACGGAAAAGACACAATAGGAAAAACGCAGAAACAAACGTGCTCAACTCCTACTGTCAAATGCGGAAAGCGTCCGCATGCTGAAAGACAGCGCAAACGGGACTCAAAGCACGCGACAAACGTTTGACGGGCTAAGAAAGACGCATGCAAAAGCGGAGCGCTTCCGAGCACGATCCCTACGGGACGCCCTGAGCTCACCACGTATTTGGAGATGTCCTCCAAGATTTCCTTGACTCCGAGAGGCGTGCCCACGTGACGGGCCCGTGACGCCAGAACTCCCAGCAGCACCAGAAGGCACAGGCGGCTCAACCAACGAGACATGACGGCGAGGCGAGAAGAGTGACGAGAAGACGAGAGACGGCGAGAGCTTTTCAGGTCAGCTCATCGAGCGCCGCTCGCATCTTTTATACGCGTCGCCTTTGTGGTCTGTGGCCGCTCGGCAGCAAGTACCCAAATCTTCCTCTGAAATTGTCGTTGCTCAGAAACCCTGGCGTGTGCGCGCGTCCGTGCGCGTCAGGCCTCCCTTGATGGCGTTTCCCCTTACCTCCACGGTCAAAAGCGGTGGTTTTTCGCAGAAACACGGGTCCGGGATGTTGAGTTTTTTGCGGTCCCGAAAATTGGACGGATTCCCCGTTCACCTGGGGGCGGGGGGGCCTTCGTGCCGACTTGTTGAGCGCTTGCACACATTTGACTCATTGGCCGCCACCGACAGCGCTCGGTGGCCAGTCCATTTCAAGCGAGAGGGTTTCCTTTCAAATGGGCTGGATGTCAATTAGTGATGAACTCAACTGGACGCTGCACGATTGATTGAGGATTGTTAGTGTGTAGCGGCTAAATGCTAAGCTAAGTGGGCTAAAGAGGCCACCGTGCTGGCACCTGAACTACTTTCGGTACCCGTGACACCAACTCGGTTTCCACAGAACCTTCCTAAAGACTCGATGAATCATTTTTTCTGTTTCCGCTATTTCTTTGCTCGTCACTTTTATTCTCCAAATGTCTAATGTTCATTCAAACCGCTTCAGTTTTAGGGATGTCATTCGGGTTGGTTTGATCGCACGTACTGTAAGAGTGCAGAATATTTTGCGGCCGCGTTTCAAAAAGTTCACAGTGTGTTTCCGTTTGTGGTAGAGGCAGCCGCGCGTGGGGGATTTATGCTTTTCAACGCAACCATCGCGAAATGACGGCAGAAAGTGGAAAGACGTTCAACTATTTCCTTTGGATGGATTCGCAGAATGAAGGGAAGTGACGGCTCAATTTCAATTTGATAAACTTATTGGCTACAAATTAAGAGTTGAAATGACATTTTTTAATGGTGACAACCCTTCATCTAAACCTTATGACTGAACTAAAATTAGGTCTCAATATTTCAGTACAACATCAAAATGAAAAAAAAAATTCTAAATCAACTATGACCGCCCTGCTCCCTTCTTAAACATGACATGATGAAAAGCACAAATGAAGAGCGCGCATGTCCTCCACTGCCTAACGCGGAATTTTCAGGCAACAACAAGCCCAACATTCACTCATGTGATTAATCAGCCGGCCCTGAGACAAAAAAAAGGGGCTCCCAGGAACGATGTGGAGAATATGCGTGCCAAAATACATTGGGATCTGTCCGCAAATAACAGAGGAGTAGCAATTGTAGAAAAAAATTCTTGAGACCTCCTTGGGAGCGGTCTAAAAATGTGAATTTGTCAAGTCAAAATCAGTCCGTATGATAGCAGTTGACGGCCAGCAGAGGGAGGTGTTTCTCGTATGTGGTCTTGTTGGTCTGAATTGTATGGAAATGAAAAGGATGAGGACAAGACTTTCCGGACGGGGATAAAAGTCGCTTCGGTGAAGACCTTCAAGAGGAAGATGAAGACGGACGGGACGATGGCCTTCAGCGCCCGGCGCCCCATCTTTTCGTTTTGCACTCACGTCCGTGTGATTAGTAGGCCTATCACATTCAGCATCAGCTTTATTTGCTTTCTATTTAAATTAGCATCATCGATTCCGGCAACGAATTGCATCCGTAGCATAAGGACTTTTTTCGCCAAAGCTCGGCTTCCGCCCCGTCGATACTCGCCGGCCGATCGCTCGCAAGTCCAACGGCAACACGTCACAAACCGCAACGATGACGCCTTTGCTCATGGACTCGCACATCTAGCTTTACGTATGACGATCAGTATGGCCCGGCATTTCCAGGTTCGTGTAATGTAAACGTAATACAACCGTATGGCAGATAAAAGATATTTTCCTAAGAGATGTAGCTGTATTGTAGGAAAAATACAAAAAAAGGACACCATAACGGTGTTCGTGCGCAATCGCTTTACCATCACTGTGTATACTGTACAGTATTGTGGCACAAATCAAACCCATCCAAGAACATTCACAGAAACATCAAGTACAACCGTGTAAAATTTGGTCCAAATCAGCCCAGCTGTTTCAGAGTCCACAGGGAAGAAACACACACACACAAAGTTGACGACTATCGATATCTATTGTGCCACAAGCGACAGTAGTCTCTCTTGATGAGGTGAACAAGTTTATTTGTTGACTCAATACTGTAAAACACTGGTCTCCATGGTAACAGCCATATAAATAGTATGTCCAGAAATAAATAAGACAATAAATAAAGAGACTGCTGCAGGTGCGGATCAGCGGTCGGCGCTCTCGGGCACGCAGTGGTCTTGCAGGTCCATGAAGAGAAGGTCCACTTCGCTCAAGGCCTTGATGAAACGATGCTCTTGCGTCATCTACAAAAGAGCAACAACAATCGTATACAGTGTTTGCTTTTTGGCTCATTTCAAAAGCAAAGCCCGGAAAGTTGACCTGGTTGAGCGTCTCGTGGAACCGCTGGACGTGGCGTTCTCTTTGGTCATCCGTCACGTTCTGCGGGGAGCAGCGCGCACACACACACAAGATGTCACCGCCAACGTTCGACAGCCAAACGGCAGAGTACCGCGATTGGCGGGATTTCCCACATAAATATTTGGTTTAGCGCGACACCGATGCGCGGCTGTAATGGCGTCATCGGTATCGAGATTTCATTTACGACCGCCGGTCGACCGACACGAGGTGGCCGTCGTAAAAGAAGTTGAAAAACAAAGTAGGTACTGCCGTAGCATCGGCTAAGGCCACACGGGAGCCAAAAAGGAAAAGGATTGTTTTGCCCCGACTTCATAATAGAATAGAAAGTAGGCATTAGGTAAGGTACTCACACACTGGGCTTTCTTAAGGTCCTGGCTGAGTCTGGCCAGATCCACGTACAGCTGCAACATTCTGGCAGAGTGGTGCCAGTCCTTCAGGGGATTGAAGATCTTCAGATAGGAGTCCAGGATGGTGGCGCGCAGGCAGCATCGCTGCATGGGGTCCGAGAGCTAAGGCAAAGTCACGTCAAGTCACGCAAAGTCACGCGAGGCCTCGGCTTTGTCCTTTACCCAATCCTCGTCGATGCGAGGAATCAATTTGACCTTGGTGTCTTCTTCCGTCTCCAACCTCCGCGCCTGTAGAAGAGATAGCAAAGTCAGTTGGCTAAGTGCGGCTCCACGATCCATAAATGGCATCGGAGTCCATTTTGGCATGACGCATTTGCCCTAAATGGTATCGATACTTACGTCTTGCGCCACAGCCCGTGCGGCCTGGTACGTGTCCGGATTCCCCAAAACCTGGCTGACCGCCCTGGCCTCCCCTCGCCGGACGCTGCCGATCAGGAGCAGCGCCAAGGCGGCGAGACGGCAAAAGGCGGCGCCCGTGACTTTCATGATGACGCTCGAGATGGAGTCGATGAAGCGGAGGCAAAAAAAGATGAGGACGACGCGGACGCGACGCATCTTATAGCTGTCGAGCAACCGCCCCCCCCACCCCGCCAGAAAATAGGACAAGCAAAAAACCCCAGATACACACGCAGGTCAGCGTTGGTGCGTTTACAGTCACCCTGAGGAAATGAAGCGTCAGTCAAAGTATGACGACACATCCAATTAATAATGTGGACTGCTGAGGTGACTTTCCGGTGCGAGGTTATGAACAAAAGCGACCAAATGAACTCGTTCGCGGAAGGGTTAAAGACATGAATCCTTTCCGTTTTTGCATTTTGTCCCATTTTACAAAATGACAAAACACAAACTGACTGAACACATTTCAAGAATTTTTTTTTTGTTTCCAAAGCAGCAATTGACAAATACTAGAAAATGAAAAATCACAAACTATTCTACCTTAGGTGTGCACTCTCAGCCACGTCAATGTTTGCTTAGTATGCTTATTGACAAACGTCACCCTCAATTCATGACTTTATTAATGGCTAAATTTGACTCGGTGACGACGACGACAAACAAACTAAATCAACGCAACTTCCGCCGGACTTTTATTTCATCTGGTCACCGGACGGGAAGTTAACGTCACGAGCGGTCGAGAACAAGCCAATATTTGTCGACGGGCCGCGATGTCATCGAGCGGCCGTTTCGCTCATCCGCTGCCGTAGAGGTCCGGTCCAAACCGCGGCCAATGACTTCACGTGATAATCGAGTCAACAAACAATCAGAAAGAACGTTTGTTTTTGCCGTGACGACTCCTCAGCTCGTCCCCCAGAATTGCCGGCCCCTGGAGCGAGCGCGCTCCAGCACGTCCGCCGCCTCCGAGCACGACGCCAGCGAGCGCTCCGACACGAAGGCCAGACGGTCGCCTGGAATGGTGAGAACGGACGGCGTTAACGGCTTTAAAACCCGACGTTCTAAATGGCCGCGTTTGCCGGTAATGCCGTTCGTTCTTCACAGAGGATCAAAAAATATGCTCACCTTCGTCCGTCCAGAGGCGGCATTCGAGACATTGTTGCGACCTGAACCTCAGACCCAGCTCGCCTAAGAAAACGTCACGGAGACAATCGTTGATATACAAAGCGACCGATCGACGCGACTCACCGTTGTGTTGGAATTCGGCGTGTCTCATTTGTCCTCGGATGACGTGCGTCTGGGACGGAGCGGAGCGCGGTCGACGGCGGGGGGAGTCGAGGCTCCGAGGCGACGCGCTTACGCCGACGCTGCGCCTCTGCGCGCACACACGTACACCGTCAACTTGTCAGCGAACCTCAATGTTATGAGCTTAACTCATTGACCGCTAGCTCAGGTCACTGACAATGTGTTGCGGTCAAGGCCGGCCCAGCCTATACGCAGACGATGCAGCTGCTTAGGGCCCCTGACCACTAGGGGGCCTCCAATCTGGTAACCTCATTTTATACGTTGTTAATGGAGCGTCGTGAATAATGCCGTCTAACCATGCAAACGTCCATTTTCTTGTCATTACATGTCATTTGGGGTGAGAAGTTTGAAGTATGCAGTGCAAGAAAATATGATTAATATGGACGTATGGATTGGATTGCATGTATGGGTTTCACAGTACACTGTGACGAAATGGTTGGCCAAAAATATGGGCCCCTTGGCATTGTTTTGCTTAGGGCCACCAAATGGCCTGGGCCGGCCCTGGTTGCGGTAGTTAGTAAAAGAGGGCAATTGAGATCAGAAACACTAATTGTCTGATCCATTTCAACTGGGGATTTAAAATGGATTCCCGTCAACGACGGACAAAGAGGTGAGGTAGGTCCCACGGCAAAATTTGTCCTTTTTCACCTGAGAAGCTTCCTCCGGACCGGACCGGCCCGCCGGATCGGCATCACCCGGCGGATTCTCCTCTTGTTCTCGGCTCGCAGCCATCTCGCGACCGGCTCTCGGCGGGCTTTCCGGTCCGGAGGAGAAAGCGGAGCACCTGCGGACGGAAGTCGACGTAAGACGGCGTGCACGGGACCGACCCGCCGCTCCGGAGCTCACCCGGCCAAGTCCAGAGCCTCCACGCGAGGCGGGTCGCGGGGGTCCGAGCGAGAGCCGCCGTCAGAGCCGGGCTCCCACAGGACGTTGAACGGCGACCTGAGCTGGCTCAGGTAATTCGGGCAGAAGTTGGTACCCCAGTCCCGGCGCCGGTACCAGGAGGCCTTCTCCCTCAACAGCGCCACCTGCACGCGAGACATTTACTCGCACATTTTACGCCGGATGTGACCCCAATGAAGAAGCGGTTCTGAGAAGTGAGACGGCATTTTTGACGCTTCAAAAAGAGTTCTGGTAAAAAACAGAGCGTGACCTCCGTGACCCCGATGCGGGGCCCGAAGCCTCCCCGCAACAGGAAGTCGACATTCTCTTAACACGGCGAAAGACTTTCGATAGATTCATCAAACGGCTTGATCTCTATGTTGTGTGAAAACAGTTTGTCTCTCTTAAAGGCAACGGAACCAAGTAAATCCACAAATATTACGCCGCATGTATTCTATGCTATTATGGTTTTTTTAATTTTTTTTTTATTAATGTATGGCCACATTTGTAATATAGCAAATGTTTTAATATTGCGAGCCAAAATGTGATCTCTCAATTATACAAATGTATTGGCACCCCTGCAATTTTGTCAGATAACGCTCAATTTCTCCCAGAAAGTGATGGCAATTCCAAATGCTTTAGTAGTAACATTCATTGATTTTGTCTGCAATGAATAGACACAAAAGAGAATGAAAATAAAAAATGAAATCATTATCGTTTTACACAATGCTCCAAAAATGGGCCGGACAAAAGTATTGGCACCCATTGCAAAATTCTGTGACACTTCTCTAATTCGTGTAAGTAACAGTACCTGTTATTTACCTGTGGCACATAGCAGGCGATGGTAATAACTAAACCACACTTGCAGCCAGTTAAAATGGATTAAAGTTGACTCAACCTTTGTCCAGTGTCCTCGTGTGTACCACATTGAGCACGGAGACCAAAGAATTGTCTGAGGACTTGAGAAACGATGGGCAATCTCAAGGCTACAAGTCTATCTCCAAAGACCTGAATGTTCCTGTGTCTACCGTGCGCAGTGTCATCAATAAGTGTAAAGCCAACGGGACTGTGGCTAACCTCCCTTGAAAAACTGACTACAGATTTCAACAAAAGATTGTGCGGATGGTGATAAAGAACCTCGACTAACATCCAAACAAGTTCAAGCCGTCCCGCGGTCCGAAGGTACAACAAAAGTAGAGGTTTTTAGGAAAAGGCATCAACATAGAGTTTACAGGGGGGAAAAAACAGAGGCCTTAAAAAAAAAGAACACGGTCCCCACTGTCAAACATGGTTCCCCGATGTTTTGGGGTTGTGTTGCTGCCTCTGGCACTGGACTGCTTGACCATGGCAATTTGAAGTCTGAAGACTACCAACAAATTTCGCAGCATGATGTAGGGCCCAGTGTGGGTCTCCCTCAGAGGTCATGGTCAATGACCCAAAACACACTAGAAAATGGTTTGAGAGAAAGTACTAGAAACTTCTCAAGTGGCCAGCAATGAGTCCAGACCTGAATCCTGTGTAGAGATCTGAAGATGGCACCCTTCAAATCTAAGATACCTGGAGCAGTTGGCCAAAGAAGAATGGTCTAGCCTTTTAAGAAACTCATTGATGGATACTGGAAGCGCTTGTTCGCAGTTATTTTGTCTAAAGGTTGTGCTAGCAAGTATTAGGCTGAGGGTGCCAATACTTTTGTTTTGTGTAAAATGATTATGGTTTCATTTTTTTGTGGTCATTCTATTCTGTGCTAAATAAATGAAGGTATTACTGCCAAAGCATTTGTAATTGCAATCAATCTTTTTCTGGGAAAAATTGAGCATTATCTGACAGAATTGCAGGGTGTCAATACTTTTGGCCAGCAGTGTAGTTGTGAACTCATCGGCCGCCATTGATGGCGACAGACGTCACATCCGTTTGAAGCCCGGCAGCGGAAATAAGAAATAGTTACTCGTTGGCTGCCAATGACAAGGGGAGTAGTCTCTTTCACCGCCAGTCCAAACGGTTTGGACGTCTAGCGTCATCAATGGCAGCCAATGAGCTCAAAGACTGCTCTAGAAATTAAAACGGAGCTTTTTTTGCGCGCCAGTGGTCGGGTTCCACTTAACACTAGAAGTCCTGGGGGGTTTTGGCAATAAAGAAATACCAGAAAGGCATCAAATGACCCCAATATCAAACTGACTACTGTGCTTTGTCAAACAATAGACCACTCAAAGAAGCAATCAAGCAGGCCACCCCCCCTACACACTCCTGCCTAGGTGTAAAGGGGGGGTTCACTCTGGATAGCTGCAATTAGCATCTTGAATATGAGAGAGACTGGTGGACTTTGAAGGAATTCGCCTCCCCGGCCAAGCCGCACGGAAACGGCGACAGCCAAACAGAAATGGTGCTTCGCTGCTTACCGCTTCCACGAGTCAGCCAGGAGGGCCGATATTCCGCACGTTCACCTCTTGTGTTAACCCCTTGTACTGACTCCATGTTCCAAAAGTTTGAAGAAGGCTCGCCGAAAACAGGTTGACAATTTATTCGTCGACAATGGTCAAAAAAGAAGGCAAAAACAGATGACGGAGGAACAACGCTGGATCCAAAACAAGACTACGTAGAAAAGTTTCCGAGCAGCGAATCGTTTGTTATCTCAGTGTCCAGTCTTTTCGAAGGCTGCAGTGGAGTGGGCCGGGCCGAGGGTGTGGCTGGGTGTTGTTTTGGGACCATCCCTCTGTGGCCGATTAGGTTCGCGCGTCCTCCTTCGTGGCTGGGACGTGGTTGGCACAACGACCGACGCCGGTCTTGACGTCCCAAGCGCCCGCTATCAACTTGTTATCCGGGCTGGGCGAGACGCTACTTGTTGTCCTCGGAGTGGCCGGGAGAACTGATTGCAAGGGTTGATTCTTCAATCTTGCTCGTGACGCACACGTTGGGCTTCTGTGAAAGGATGGTATTGTGTATCTATTCTGCTTCTTTTCATTAAACTATGGTGTGCTATCTATTTTAGGTGTGTTAGAGTAGTGCAAAGAATCCTACAGTACATCTGAGAAACGGTACTATTCCCTGGTTGATTATATTAAGTGTGTTAGAGTAATGCAAACACTTAGATGGTGTGTGCGAGAAAGGTAACTATTCCCTTCAACTTCTTGGTGGGTCTTTCAAAGGAATTGACTCTCTCATGTGGGCGCAAAGAAGGCGCAGAAGGACAAATTGCTTCGGCAACATCCTCCTAGCCCCAGGAAAAGGGTGAAGTGTCATATGTCACCACATAAAAACTTGTTTTTGTTTTTTATTACACCGTCCGTCCCTTGTACTGTAGGCAAACTGCAGCTTTTGGAATATGTAAAAAGGTTGTCCGCCCGATTGCCTGCCTGAGCGGTCCGCTGTCCAACAAAGCCAAGGCAGCCCTCCCTCACAAAGACTCAAGATGCTAATTGGAGCAATTCAACCCTGTGGTTTTGTGAGTGTGAATGAGTCATGACGACCTCAATGCTCACAAAAGATATGCTGATTAGGGTCAGATGATCCTTCTCTGGTTACAAGAGATTTGTATCAACTGATCCACCCTTGGTAGTTCTAGTGTTAATCAAGCACTGCGGTTTCACATTTTGTGCGGCGCCGTTTCTTTGTACGCAGACTCATCAAGTCACGTCAGCTCGGCTGAGCTCTTTAACTCCAAGATCACGTGACCGCAACTCACCTGGGGTGTCTCGTCGGCGCCGACGCGTCGCGGCGTTGAAAAGTTGGCTTGGTATTCCGTCAGCTTCCTGTCACAAACACATTAGGAACAAGACACTTGACCAAACGCACGTGAGTGCACCTGCGTCTTCGCTGCGAAAGTGAGGCGGCCGCTCTGTGGTGGGCGGGGTCATCGTGTCGTGGGTGGAGCATATTCTCCAACTCCTCCCTGGCTTTCTGACTCCTCTGACAAAGCAAAAACAATAACGTCGGCGATGTTTAGCCAACGGTGAGGGCGCGCGCATGCAGGCGTACCGTGCGCGTGTGGAAGAGCGGGAGCCTCGGGTGAGGTTCCAGATGTTTCCGCAGGCGGGGCCCGCGAGGCGGGACCACGCCCTGGAAGCTGTGGCGGTACTCCGTTTCCAAGGCGACGGGACGAGGAGGCGCTGGCTCCGAGGCGGGGCTCGTCTGCGTTTTCACGGAGACCGTGCGCGGCTTGTATTCCGTGGCGGCGGGGTGCGTCGGGGACGTGTGGGCGTCTTGGAGCATCTAGAAAACAGAAATACAACCAGTTCATTATATGCAGAGGTCCCATCACGTGGCTCTTTTGTCCTTGAAATGAGTTTATCATTCATTTTGAAGCGCAAACGTTCATTCGCCCCCCCCCACCCCACCCCCCTTCAAATGCATTGGACGTCTAGCGCTGTCATGCAGTGGCAGACAAAACAATGAATTCAATAACATTGAGTCAACTAACAGAGTGCTCCTAGTTGTTGTATTTCAGTATTATTTAAATGAATGAATAAAATGCTAATAAATTGATGGCTCAATAAAATGTGTGTTTTTTTTTTTTTTAACAATATGAATTTTGTGGACAATTGGAGTTTGAAAAGAAATGCATTGGAACTTCAATGTAGTGTAGTGCAGCGTCACCCAGCGGTCATTCCTTGTACTGCAGCTCACCTGTTGCGCCTTCAGTAACGGCGAACGCGCGTCCAGGTCGCATTTCGACGGCTTTTGGTGCTCAGGCGCGTTCCCCCGTCCAACTTGCCGTCCTGCTTGCTCGCGTCTCTGTCCCTCGAGAGTTTTGTCCTTTTGAGCTGCTGCTGAAGGCACATGTTAGCGCCAGACGTGATCCAAGCGGCTAATCGTGTCAAAGTGGGGCGAAACCTGCAGAGGGCGCTGCGCTGCGAGCCCGAGCGGGAGGACCGGGTCGTTTCTCGGGACGACCTGATCGGACAGAATCGGAAAATGAAGCCAACGGAGGCAGTTCCCATCATCTGCGCAGCGCATACCTTTGTGGTGCGAGCGGCATCTGGCCGACGCGACAGAGACGCCTCGCTGGGGAGAAACGCTTCGAGAACGTCCGTAACATTGCTGGTATTTGCTCTGAGGAACGACGTGGAAATGTAAACCGCAGTCAACATCTGGTCAGCTGCGGACAAATGACTATAACGCCGTATTCGTGACGTCGCATCAATACACGCATTATAGCTGACAAGTCCGTCCAAAATGGGATCAATACTCGCCATCGCCAGAGTGAGTGAGTGAGTGAGTTAATTCGCCTCGCAGTTAACGCTCATACCAGACGGCACGGTTCATTTTACCATGATCTTCGTGACGTCAACGTGGCGTCTCCGTCACCTTGGCAACCAAATTGTTGCGGTAGAAGGCCCGGCCCGATGGAGGGGACAAGAAAGCAAGCAGTGCAAAAAGGGCAAGAGGTGACGCCGCAGGGCAGGCCGCCCGCACAAGACGCCGTTGTCGTGGCAGCAGACGGTACATGCGCAGTTCCGCCAGCTCTTAAACCGCTTAACGCTCGCTCACAAACTAGCAAAGATGCATTAGGAAGAGTCGTGATGACATCTCGCTGTTAGAAAATTGCACCACTTTTATTGATTTAAGGCTTCTGAAGTTGAGACTTTACATTTGGCTGACCCGCCGCCCCCTCCCAAACACACGTACACTCAAGCAACACGGGCAGAACCGGAACGGAATCAAAAGTGCTTTTAAGAGCGAATCAAATCCAAGCGCGTTTGGCCGGTACGTGACGTCATCCAGGGGAGGGACGTGTAGCCGGCGAGAACCCAAGTCGCGGCCACACCACGGCTGCTCTTTGCATGCTGAGGGGGGAAAAAAAGGGAGGGGGGCGCCTCCTGGAGGCCGCGAAGAAAAACGCTAGCATGCGACATGACCAAAAACCTCATACACCAACACACGCCAATGCACATCCTCCTTTCGCAAATACACAAACAGTACACGCGCATGCACACACTCACACACGTACACGAAAACCTGACACAATACACCACTTGACCCAGCTGACCACAACCTGCACACAAACGCAGAAATGTGAAGACTTGAAAGGCTTTTAGTGGCTTCCACAATCTCGTCTTTCGTCGACACAGAGTCCAACGCAAAAGACACACAAGGCCCAGAGTGAAAGCAGCAAAATAATCTCGCCACAAATTCTCATCCTCATCAACGTGCCCACCTAGTCTTCCTCTCACATGTGTTTCGCAGATACCGAATGTCCATAACACAATCCGGACACACACACACACACACACACACAGACAGACATATAATAGTGGATCAGTGAGAGTCTGCTGTCCAAAGGCAGCATGCCGGCCACGGGCGGTGGCGGCAGCTCCGGCCTTCGACGCTACTAACATAAGCGTGGAATTTTGAATTGGATTTTGTGAACTGTTGAGCTGCCGGACTCTACATGCGAGCTAACCTGCTACATACAAATAATAACGCCAAAGTACAGAGCAACATAGACAACGTTTGTCGAAACTAAAGAGCGGAGTGCTACGAATACAACTGGCTAACAGAAAAACCTGGCGCTACTACTGCGAGGTCACCCTTCCGACCCCAAAAAATAACTCATCGGCTGCCAGTCACGGCGATAGACGTCCGATCAATTTGCAGTGGGAGGGCGGCAGCGAAAGAATGATTCGCTCATCTGACGTCTATCGCGGTCAGTGGCCCCGAAAGAGTTAAATAGTTCAAATAAAAAGTTGTACGAACTTAACACTAAACATCGTATGACCGCACACCGTGTCGGTCCGGGGGAAAAAAAAAAAAAACATAAAATAAAATCAACAAATAAAAGCAAAGAGCATGATGGGAAACGTCCTGGCATCCCATCATCATCATCAGTCTTTTGGCGTTTGGTTTTCAAGGCAACGGAGGAGGATGAAGAAGCGCGGCGGTCATCGCGACAAAGTTCCGACCGGACAGACGATGAGAACGGAGCTGGGGGGCGGGATCGTCGGAAGGTGTCCTCCGATTCGTTGCCGGGTCGACGTCGGTCGGGTGAACGCGACTGCAAACACAACGCAGGCAAAGTTTGTACGCGTTAGCCGCGCGCACGCTGGCGAGTCGTACCTGCGGTCATTAGAGGAGCTGGCAAGTGGACTTTTTGCGTGCGCCGCCTGGCACTGGACTCTTCCTGTTGATCTGTCTTACCAGGTCGTAGAAAATCTACAGGGAGGACGTCGCGGAAGTCGTGAAACGGTCGGCGCCGTCATCATTGTCGCGCGCGCGCGCGCGCGCTCACCTCGTTGACGTTGATCTTGCTCTTGGCAGACGTTTCCAGGAAGGCGCACGAGTTCCACTGGCGGGCCAGACCCACGCCGGACTCCTTGGCCACCACGCGCTCCACCTCCAGGTCACACTTGTTGCCCACCAGGATCATGGGAACCTGAGGGTGACACGGGGTCGGCTTTTCAAAGCGGCCGTTCCAAAACCGGCACCGGTGCCCGTACGTCGTCCGTGTCTTTGACGCGCAGGATCTGCTCTCGGAGGTCCTGAAGGTCGTTGAAAGTGGACTGAGCCGTGATGGAGTAAACCAGGGCGAAGCCTTGACCGTTCTTCATGTAGAGGTCGCGCATGGCAGTGAATTGTTCCTGAAAAGACGCGCGCGTCTCACTCGCGGGATTTCGCGGCGACGCGAGTGAAAAATGAACTCTTACCGTGCCCGCCGTGTCCAAAATCTCCAACATACACTGCTGGCAATCCACCTCCACTTGCTGCGGACGCACCCAAATATCATAATGTTGCGGCCCGGTGGCGATCCATTTTGGGGTCTTACCTTCCTGTAGGAATCTTCTATCGTGGGGTCGTACTTTTCCACAAAAATTCCCTGAACGAACTGGACCGTCTAAAAGCGGAATGTCAGATGGCAAGTGAGTCACAGTACGTTTGCCGATGATTGCGTTGATGATTTTTTTTTTTTTTTTTTACCAGAGCAGACTTTCCGACGCCGCCGGATCCCAGAACCACCAGCTTGTATTCACGCATCTTGATGTCTGAAAACAAAACGACGCTAGTAGCCGTGTGCGCGAGTATGCATACCAGTCACGTCCAAACAAGACGCAACGTGACAACACGCGCACAGTAACGTCGACGAGGGTTGCCGTGGTGACGAGTGCGCGTGGAAGTAGATGTGGACGTCGTGACGTGTAGTCAACAAGTTGTGGCGCGTCGCAGAATGTTGACGCGCAGCCGTCCGCGAACTACAAATGCGGAGAGGTTATTCTTTCGGTGCCATTGACGACGATAGACGTCCAACCGCGTGGATTTTTTCGATGACCAATGAATGACTTAACCCGAGTATTCGCTGACATCCCTCCCGCTTCAAATGGATCGGACGTCTCGCCCCGTGTGTGGCGGCCAATGAGTTAAAGGTGTCTGGCAGTCGTCATCTCGCGGGACCCTGAACGCCACACACGGTACACTAGGTGGGGTCGGGTCTGTCAATACTAAATAGACAACGCGTTGACGTCAAAACAGGGCTACATATAAGACGGACGGACGGACGGATCGACAAAGAGACTAGCCAACCACAGTAGTTGTTGGAACACGAAGGAAGTTGGGGTGTTTCCGTGGCCGTCACAGCACAGCCTGGGCGGCCAGATCTCGCTCTAGGCCCCGCAGAGGCGCCCCCCCCCATGTCGGTAAAAGCAAGACCCGGGCGACAGCCTGTCCCTTTGTCCGCCTTTCCTTCATACCGCCTCGTCCGTTTGTCCGTCTCTCGGGTTGTCTAACGGTGACTCGCTTCCGCAAACCGGCCCCAGTTCGCCTCGCGGTCTCAGACCCTCCGGAGTCCAGACCCGGATCGGCCGCGTGTCGCGGTGCGTCGTGTCTCGCGTGCGTGACGCAAAAAGTGGAAAAAGTCATCCGTTCCGGCGAAAAGAGTGACAGAAAGGCTCACCGTCATCCACTCGTCGGCTGCTCTCTCCTGTCGCTCGACCGCGAGCCGCTCCCTACTCGGCACAAGTCAATGGACGAAAGGAAGTCACGCGTGGGCGTCCGGTTTGGAATTTCAAAACAAGTGTCGGTCCGGAAAAGGATAACGTCGGAATTGTCTTCAATTTTTGATCCAATACAGAGATGAAAACCAATCGACTCATTTCATAAATCGGATCTTTCACTCTCTAGACAAGCTTGAACCACAAAAAATAAAGCACAAGTGTGTCGTCAAGATGCACTCAAACAGGAAGGAATCACTCGGAACAGCAACTTCCTTTTCGCGCACAGGAAGCTGCCGATACCACCACCGATAATTGGGAAATTGAACACAAATGCGAGTATAGTCAGGTTTTACCGTCCTTTTCACATCTGGACTTTCCTGTACACTCCTCATAACCCTTTAATGCCAGCAATATGAAGCAATTATCAGAGAATCCCAAAATTTGAAAAATAAGGTCCTAATGAAACCTTTTTTTTTTTTCAAATTTGTGAAAAGTCAAAATGAATATGTGTAATAAGCGCTCAGATATCTATAACCCTTGCTAAATTCGGTTTGTTTTTTTCATAGAACCTGCAGATGCATGTGTTGACTTGATCTTTTTTTTTTTTTCAAAATGTCAAAATTCTGAACTAGTCTCAAAATCATGAAATGTTAGGTGTATCAAATATGATACATTTGGCAATATAGGTAATAACAATTAAAAAAAACTCAGGTTTAGTTAAAAAATAAAACATTTGACTAAAACGTTGATCACCTGTGTACAGATTTTTCCCTGGCATGTATTTTTAGTTTTTGTGGAATGACATGATTTTAAATCACGGAACAAAATCAGCTTTGATGATTCTCCAGTCTCATGCCACCGACAACGATAAATGTCCAATCCGTTTGCGGCGAATAATCCAACGTTTTTGCTCCCTCCTTCCCGCCTCGATGACACCGACGTCTACTCGCGACAAACGGATTTTTTTGTCAATGGCGCCCAAAGATTTGTAGAAAAATAGGACATATTTGAAGGCAGGCAGAAATGGACCTTTATTTCATTCTCTCGGTTTCGGCCACCGTACAAGAGACGGAACCCGTCGGCCGACGCTACTGCGAGTGTCCGGTCGGGTCCGCCGAGACGTTGGAGGAACCGCCTCGTCGCTCCTCAGAAATCAGAGGAAGCCAAAGAGAAACAAAGGTAAACTCCCACGGCTCGGGAGGCCTCGGGCAAGCGCCGCCTGCCCGTGATCAGTTCAGAGCGCGGCGGCGGCCAATCAAATCGCAGCACCCGTTCTCCATTTGGCAAAAAAAAAAAAAAAAAAAAAAAAAAAAAAACAACAAAAAACAAAAACAAAAAACAAGAGGAGCTTCTGATCGTTTTTGTCCGTGTCGGGCCGCGCAACCTTTCCGAGCGCCGATTTCAGTGCAATGCATCATGGGAACGACCAATCGCTAGGAAGTTGTCACTACTTGTGTGTTGTGTGTATGTGGGTGTCGTCGTGGAAAGGTGCCACGGGGTCGCTCCCGCGGCCGGGGTGTCGGGGCCCTGTCGCGTTACGTCCGCGGCGTCTAGCTGGTATCCATGGACTCCATGTTGGCCGAAGTGGAGTCCCGCTGGATGGATTCGAAGATGGCGGCCAGCTCCTGATTGGACGAGATCTGCGACTGGAACTCGGACATGAGCGGCGACTTCTCGGCCTCGGGGATGGTCAGCAGCGCCACGACCGCGCGCATGGCCGAACGCTTTAGTTCGTCCTGCTTCTCGAACTCCTGCTTCACCGAGTTGGCCTTCACCTGAAAGCGGGCGCGCGTCACCTCGAGCAAAGACATTTTTCACTCGAGGTCGACCGATATATCGGCCGCTCGTTGTTCTGTTCAACGTTTGGGAGGATGATCTTAGTCAAGTGGAATTTTTGCACCACCTAGCGGACAGTTCTACAAAAACATTCCAACTTGCAATATATCCGCTTCCCAAACTGGCAATCGGCTGAATTTTTTTTTTTTTTTATCGGTATGGGCCTATATCGGTCGACTCCCTGCCAAGTAACAGGCGTACCTTGGTGGTGCAGGTGGCTCTGAGAGGCTCCACCAGCCGGTCCAGCCTCTGCAGGACGGCGCTGGGACAGAGCGACGATAGGCGGGCCAGCATCAGGAAGGTCAGCATCTGCGAGAGAGCCGGTTAAGCGCCCGTCCGACGCCGGTCGGCCGGCCGGCCAGTCGGTCGCACCTTGATGTCGTAGTGGTCCTTGAGGCCGTCCTCCACGTGGTTGAGGAAGGTGAAGATGTCGATGCGGTCCAGGCAGCTGTCCAGCAGCGTGTACATGCACTCGAACGCCGCCTTGCGCAGGTCCAGCCCGTCGTCCACCGTGTGCTTGAACGGGCCCATCTCCACCTGCGTGCGCGGTCATTCGCACATGGTTAGCTCCGTTTCATTGTCAGCGCGGAATGAGCTTCCTCTTGTATCCAACTCATTGGCCACCCTCCACCGTTTTGACCGGGAGGGTCCGACGAGTTCACGACGGCGCTCACCTCTCGTATGAGCTCCTTGCGCACTTTGGTTTCGTTGTAAAGTTGCGGCAGAACCGAGTCCAGGAGCTCCCGGATGAGACTGGGCTTGTTGTGGGCCGCAGAGTTGAACGTCACCAAGGCCACGCGCCGCACGTTCAGGTCGGGGTCTTCCAGCGTCTTCAGGAAGTCACCTAGCGCCAGAAAAAGGCATCGTCACCAGGTTCCCGTGAGCGCGCCAGCCCGGCGACTCACCTATGCAGTTCTTGAGGAGGGGGTCGATGGGCTGCGGCTGGTCCGAGATGGTGAACTTGACGGCCGTCACCACCGAACTTCGAGCGTAAGAGGAGCCTGCGTGCGGCCAGACGACGTCAGGAAAAAAAGAAGTCCGACCTGAAGCGTTCAAAAGTCACGCGGACGCACCTGAGAGCAGGTAACCTTTAAGCCGGGGCAGCAGGGTTTCGGGGTTGATGAGCGTGAGTTTCCCCAAACACTCGGCGACCACGTTGCGCGTTCCTTCCTCTTGACACTCGCAGTGCTTGAGTAGCAGCGTCCACACCGACTCCACGTACGGCTTCAAGCCAGACACCGATGCCGAGCCTGAACGCGATGTGGCGTTGAGACGCCAAAAAATATGAAAAAGACCCGCGCGCACGCCACGTACTCACTGATGATCTCCTTGAGAGAGTGCAGTAGCAAGTACTGGCGCTTGGACGAGGAAATTTCCTGCAGGACGAAGGGAAGATATTCCGGAAGGTTCCCCACCGCGATGCTGCCCAGCGCGTACGACGCCGCCGACTTGACCTGACGGCGACAAAGGCTAAGCAAGTTAAGGGGCCGGCTCGTAGTTGGCGCACGCTAGAGGCTAGACGTCTTAGGGCGGGCGGAGTTGACTGATGGCCGTCTTACGACAGGGGAGGCTAAAGCTGGGGTGTCCAACCTTTTTGCAAAAGGGGCCAGATTTGGAGTGGTAAAAATGTGGGGGGCCGACCTTGGCTGACATCCTAGAACAATATAGCCATTACGTGTGTCACATTTGCTTTCTTATTATTTTTAATGAATAATTTCAACAATCTCGCAAAGTGACTCTCAGGCTCTTGCAAAATACTGCTGCTGTGAAATTAAACTAGCATCAATTTCTCGTTACTTATCTTCCTGTGATCGTAGATGTCAGCGTGCCTTGTTTGGTAATATCGCCTCACATTGAACACTTTAAAAACAGCGACTGTCTTTTTGCAAATGAGGCAGACACAGTTGTATTTTAGTGAGGAAATAGTTCAATTTCCACCTATCCTTGAAGCGTCAGCCGTTGCAGTCAACTCTCTTTTGTTGTTGTCGCAATTGTAGAAAACTGGGAGTAAAGGGTCACACGAGGTAATGTTGCTTAGAGTGCTGCTGCCTTTTAGTGGGTAAATGAGTAGTAGCATATAGTGTGTAAGCTACTTCATATGCTGGTAGCAGTACTGCTGACCAATTTATTAAGTCTGTGTGTGGGCCAGACGTTATTGATTTTATGACAAAGGCTGGGGGCCGGGTGAAATTTGACCACGGGCCGCATTTGGTCCCCGGGCCGGACTTTGGACACATCTGGGCTAAAGGTAATATTTACACGCCCATTCATGTTCGTATTGCTTTATAAAATGTAATGTAAATGGGTCATCTCTTTCTAAATACATTTGGAAATTTGAGTGTTCAACAGTACAGCTGTTTCGTTGCTTGTGGAAGGCATTTTGTCTATTGATGAATATTTGGATTAAATCCAAACAAACACCGATGCATGGACGCGTGATACTAAATACATTTGCGTGACTTCACGTTACGTCCCCGTCCTGAAGACGGACAAGGCACGGCGTCGAGCCCGTCGGCTCGCGCGCCCCGGACGCTTAGCGGCGGATAAAGGAGCGCACCTCCTCGCTGGAGGACGAGAAGGCGTCCAGGATGACGGTCTTGAGCTCCGGTTGGCCGCTCAGGTCTACGTGGTGGCCCACTTCGCCCAGGGAGAGGAGCGCCAGCAGCCTGATGGAGTCCGTGGAGCGACTGTTTTTCACATCCTGGGGACGGCAAGCGGGCGCGCGGGTGAGCGGAGGCGTCGTCGGGCGCCGACCTCGTCCGCTGGCGCGTACCTGTATGAACTGCCCCACCACCGCCGGCCCCTCGGCGGGACGCGCCCTGGTGAGCGCGGCCACGCACTTGGCGATGGAGCAGTAGGCCTGCTTGTGGGGCAAGGCCGCGCTCTGAGAGTACACCGGACCCGTCAGCATCCTCAGAAGGTCCATGTAGCCCAAACCCGGCGTGTCGGTCGACACCAGAGCCTGAAAGCGCACAAAGGAGGTACTCGTTTATAGTACTTCTCTGTCCGACGGACGGAGGCGGCGTCGACCTGGTAAAAGTCCAACATGGCGGCCAGCGCGCCGCCCTGCAGCAGAGGCGACCGGACGAGCGCGATGAGCTGGGCCAGGATGTTGCCGCCGCTCAGCTGTCCCAGCAGCGACGGGTGCGTGACGGCCAGCGTGGACAGGAAGCTCAGCGCCATCTGCGACACGTGCATGTCGCCCTCCGAGATCAGCGGCGGCAGCTCGGCCAGCACCGCGTCCACCATCGCCGGCGTCACCGCCGAGCTGAGGCCGCCGGATAAATGAAACGCTCGCTCGCCGAGTACGGCCGGCCGCTTTTTGTCCTCTTACCTGTAGTTCCTGAGCAGAATGTCCAGGGCGGCGAGCGTGCAGAGTTTGAGCGCTCGCTGGTTCTTGCGCAGGAAGGAAGCCAGGATGGGGATGGCGTCGGGCAGGACGGGGCGTAAGTCGATTTTTAGCGGCGAGCCGGCGATCAGCGTCAAAGCTTCATTGGGGAGGGGAAGCCACAAACCGGTCGGGTTACGCCCACCGGCGAGATCCAAAACGCTCGCTCACCTTTCACGGTGGTGAGCCGGGTGATCTCGTTCTTCAGACGTTCCAAAAAGATCAAGAGCGTTCCGTGTAGCTCGGCGGGAAGGCGGTCGCCTAGCGGACAAACGGCAAGTTGGAGCGGACGGCGATCCGGACGGCGGCCGGGCCTACCTAGATTACAGATGATCTGTCCCATGCAGGAAATGGCGCGTTCTTTGACTTCCTGGTCGATGTCGGCGGCTTTCAGGCGTCTGACGGTGCAGCCGAACAGGTCGTCGATGTAGGGGGAAGGGTCGAAGCTTTCCGGAGGGCCGTCCAGGGGTCTGATGACCTGCCGGACGCCGGCGGGTGAGACGTCGGCGCGGTGGAGGAGCGGCGCCCGGCCCCGACCCTAACCTTGACCAGCTGCTGCGTGACCAGCAGCGCCTCCGAGGTGATCTTGTAAAAGGGGTCTCCGACGCACGCCACCACCGGGGGGACCAGGGCGGGGACGTGCGCGTGGAAGGCGCGGGCGGGGTGCGTGACCATGATGACGTGGAGGCACGCCAGCGCGTCGATCTTCAGGTTGGAGCTGCTCGATTTGTCGTTGAGCGAGAAGATGATGCCTGAGAGAGACGACATTTGCACTCCGTCGGCCGCAACCGTGCCGCCGGCGGGTCTTTCTTACCCGGGACTAAAACGGGGATGTGTTGCGTCAGCGCTCCCGGCAGCACGTTGACCAGTTCGGTCAGCATGTTGAAGCAACACTGGCGCGTTTTGACGCTTTTCTCTTTCAGCTGCTTGTGGAGCGCCTTCACGATGATGGCCACCTAGGGGGCGCCGCCGCGTACGCGGATGAGGAAACCGAACCGCCGGCGGAATTTCTCTTTGACCGGTTCACCTGACTCTGTAGCATGGTTAGCGGCGTGTCCCCCTGCTCCATGGCGTCGGGGTCGGTCAGCCAGCTCTGAGCCGGTCGCGTCTGCTTCAGCAGCGACAAGTAGGCGTGAAAGACGTCCGCCTTGACGTTCTCCTCCCTTTCCTAGAGGCGAGGCGCCAGGGTTAGCCGGCTCGTACGACCACGCCTCCGGGACGCGGCGTTACCTTGAAGCGGCAGACCAGCGCGGGAGAAACGGAGCGGTAAAACTCGGGTAGCATCTCGTGCCGCGTGGAGACCACGGCGTCCAAGCACTTGGCCGCCGCCCGCCGGACCTTCCAGCTCATGTCGTCGTCGTCGCTGTACTCGTCGTCGCTGCCTGAACGCGCGGAGAAAGCCGGGCTTCTTCATTTAGCGCAAAAACGCCCGGCGGACGCCCGGCGGCACCTTGGTAGTCTTCGTCGTTTTGCTCGGCGTCCATGGCGTTGTCGTCCTCGTCTTCGTCGTCAAAGTTGTAGTTGGGGTCGTAGGTCAGGTAGCGCAAGCAGATGGAGATGACGGCGGGGACGTGGGCGTACACCTCTTTCGGACACCTGAGCCGAGCCGGATCAAACGCCGAGTAAGCTTAGCGCCAACGTCCATCGCCGGCGCGCGCGATTGACCTTCTCACGAAGGACTCGAAGGCCTGGATGCAGTACTCCCTCAGCTCGTCGTCGTCCACGTTGCAGAACTTGACCACCAGCGGGATGATCTTCTCCAGGTATTCGCCTGCGAGCGGACAGGCCAGACGCGGGAGTTAGCCAAACGCGGTGGCGGCGCCGGAGGGCGCGCGCGCGCGGTCTAACCGATCCTGTGGCCGGCCTGCCTGCTGATGGCGGCCGTGCACTGGATGTACGTCCTGGTGGTGGACATGTTGTCGTTGCGCCCCAGCTCGCTCAGCAGGTGCTCGATGAGGTCGATGAAGACCAGGTTGCCGCAGGACATGACCAGGTGGCCCAGCGCCATGATGGTTCGCTGGAGGAACGGCGCGTCGCGGTTAGCGTGACGGCGCTCGCCCCGGGGCTCGGCGTCTTACCTTCCTGACGGCCAGCCTGGGCGAGGTGAGCTGAGGCAGCAGGCAGCTGAGGATGGACGGATGGAAGTTGACCAGCAACCCTCCCTGTCTGAAACGCAAGGCGACGCACGTTCACCGCGGAGCGGAAGATTCGGGACGGGCGGCCGATCCCCGCTCTTACCTGCACAGCATGTCGGCCATAATGTCGAGCGCCTCCAGCTGCACCGACACGTCTTCCTGTTTGGCGATGGCGCTGGTCAGACGTCCCGTGATTTTCTTACACACGCTGGCGGCCAGGGCAGAGCCTGCGGGGGGGACCGCGCGTCAAGCGGGGGGAACGCGCGTCGAACGCGGCGGCGTCCCGGCGACCATCGGCTCACCGCTGGATGCGGGCGGCAGCTCCCCGATGACCGTCTTGAGCCCGATGGACGAGATGTCTCGTAACTGCTCTTTGTCGGACAGCATGTTGGTGCACAGCGTGTCCACGATGGTCTCCACCTGGTACTCCTTGACCTTGCTCACCAGCGGGCCCAGGCTAAAAACAGGCAAAAAAACACCTCAGATGTATTCTTTACACCAGCCCGACTTTTTCCCGGACGTTACCATTTGACCGCCAAGTTCTGAACTTCTCCATTCTTGTCCTCCAGCAGCTTAAGAATCATCCTCACCACCTGTCCGTCGCAACAACACAGAAGTTAAGATGGCGATTCGGAGCGGAACCGCCACGCTAAATTGCTCTCGGAGAAGTCGTACCTTCCTCTCGCTGTCGTCGTCCAGTTTGATGGAATCTTTTTGCAGTTCTGTCATCAGGTCGTTTGTGGCCATGAACCTGCGACCGATCATTGTATCATTGCACTCATTCGAGCGGAACCCCGGCCGCCGGTGACGACGACAGACGTCCAATCCGTTTGCCGGTGTTTTGTCGAATTAATATCCCGAGCGCGCGCGCACGGCAACCGCACCCCCCAAGGGCTTCCGCAGGTCAAGTCAAATGTCCGTCGAGTTGGTCTACTACTTTGACGACGGCGTCGTTGCTGCCAGTAATATTTTTAAAAGTATATTCATTTCATAGTGCCTTTGGACCAATAAGCCTATTAAAAATGCTCACGGTAGTAGAATGTAAAGTATAAGCCTGCTAAAATAGGCTACTTCTGGTAACAGTCTTATTTAAAGGACCTGTTGAAATACACTATACCTATGCTACTGCAATATTAATTACTACTGTCCCCACCACTACCCATTATCTACTTAGTGGTTCGACAGTGGAAGTATAAACGTGTGCAAAAAACGTCAGGTAGACGGGACAACTCGCATCGATAGTCCCCGCCGTTGAATTAAACTAGGGAGTTAACTTCGACATAACAGCGGTTCAAACGGATTGGACGTTCAAGGGATGAAAAGAGCCGCATGCTTTGACGTCTATCATCGTCACTGGCACGGAAAGACTTCATTTCGTTGCGTTTTCCCCATTCCCGTAGCTTTGAGGCTGCCTATGTGACGTCATCGGACGGCACATACAAACCGCAGCTGCTAACACGTTAGCTGCTAGCATGACCCAAGTTGCATTGAGTGCTAAGTAGCTAACTAGCCCGGTGTAACAGCTAAACGACCCCCGCAAAGACCGCTCGCTTTGCAGGCAGTCACACGTGTGCCACGGCCGCTATTAAAAGTTTTTTTTTTTTCTCTCTCGGTGAGGGTCATTTGCCCAGGCCGGCGACGTGACGACGATCAGACAGGTGGCTAAGTGCTAACATGCTAAGGCCTGCTCCGCACGAGTCGTGCCATGTTTGGCGTGTCGCTCCTCGCTTCTATTCCGAGTGCGCTCAGCTGCTCAAAGGCGCTTGAGCGAGCGATTTACCTGAAATCTTTGTCGCTGGAGGTCATTTTCTCCAGCAGGTTGGAGATGTGATACGAGGCGCTCGCCATGTCGCTGCTCTAGATTGTGCGTGCGTCCGTGCGTGCCTGTGTTTTCCGGTTCCGACCCTGATGATGAGGATGATTGTTTGTTACTCCGATCGATGTTTTGGTCGGGCTGCCTCCTCGGCGCTCGGTTTTTCTGTCTGCTTTTGGAGTTGTTTTTGTTTGTGAGTTATTACAGCGGCGGCCTGCTAAACATTGGTGCGTTTTCAGTGTTTCAATGGAACGCCCGTTGTCACTGCGGAGGGGCGGGGTTACACCACTGGACGCTGCCTGCCTGCCCGCCTACCCGGGGAACGGACGCGCACGCAGACTCAACACTTGACTTGTTGGACAGTCCGAGGGAAATGGCAAGACATGATGTGGATTAGTTATTCCATACACGTATATTAAATTAAAGTCGAATCTATGCTCGAGCCGTCTATTCCTCACAGTAGCAGTTAGCGTCAAAATGACGATAAATTATGGCTCGCTATAAAATTCTCAAGTCAATTTTAATCATTTAAAAAACTACAGTGCCGATACTTCAATCAGTGACGCGGATCAGCCGCTAGATGTCACTATAACTATAGCAAACCAGAACGTGAGCCGTCGCTCCACAATACACGGTACAAAATCGCTTAACTCATTCACTGCTAGTCTTGGAAATTATTACCTGCCAGCCTACCCAGTTCACGCGGATTGGACGTCTGTCACCGCCCTATGACTGAAATAATGTACTCATTTAATTCAAGGTCCACGTCTTGTCGTGGCACCGCGTTGCCACAAGAGGGCAGGATTTCACCAACAAGGTATGATGACATCAGAGCAAGCTCAAACTCGAGACAAACGTTGAATTCCAATCCAACTTTTATTTAGCAACAGACGCAACTCTGCCGGTAAGTCTAGAAAACAAGACATCTTAGTGAATGTCAGAGAACATGACAGCGAGTTAGAAATCAGGAACGTTTCAACGCTCCAATATTATACAAACACGCTTAGTGTTTGCGAACAGTAGTCCGCTTGACAGTGTTGACAACAAAAAAACACGTGAACTGCAACGCAGCCAAGTCAAAATAAGATTATCTTTAAGTCAGTCGACAAAATAATTTATGGGGGGAAAAATAAACGGCATTTAAATGACATTAAAAATGTATTGAAGCCGCTCGACAAAAGATGAATAGCCCTCACAAATGACATTTGCGTTTCAACAAAAATCGACACTGGCCTTGTAGTACAGTACTCACAGTGTGTGTGAGGAAAACAAAAAAAAAACAACAGATTGCACTTCAGTTAATCAGGGAGAAACGTGTCCCTGAAACTGAATTCTGACTACAATTAAATACAAAAATAACAAAATGGAGGTGCTTGAGTGTAGATGAAAAAGTCGCCGAGTACGTCGTTTGGTTACTACTACTGAACAGAGATCAATGTCGACAGCTGCTCGTAGCAAAAATAAAGATGGACAGTCACTTTTTTCTCTCTACTCAACAAAAAGCTCTTTATCTCAGCCTCTAAAAGAAATATTTTTATACTCTGGCTTCTTTTTTTTGTTGCATCCCAAAATCAAATCAATTCTTAAGCCTCTCAACTTTTTTCAAAGGCTGATCTTCCGAAAAAAAACAGTCGGAAATTGTCCTTTTACTTGTCCACTGACGTGCGAGCGAGAGAGAGCGGAGTACGTACGATTAAAAAGGGTAACTGGCTGGCTGGCTGGCAATCAGAGCAGCATGGACTCCTGCATGGCAAAGACCTCCTGTGCGTGCCTGTAGTGTGCTCCCCCAAATAACTGGGGGAGTCGCTGGTGAGCGACGGGCCGCGGCATCCCGTCCTCCGGGAACTCGAACACCTCCACGGGAGACATCTGGGCTTTCTGAAAGCTGGGCGAGCGAGGCACGCCGCCCGGGGACGACGGCGGCTCCCGGCCCCATCGGGATCCTTCCGGGACGCGCCCTCGGGAACCGTCGTCCGCAGGGGCCCGGACCTGTGCGGCGGAGGTCAGCTTTTGCAGATAGAGAGGGGTGGTGCTCCCGTGGGACTCCAGCAGCAAGGGTGGCGGTCTGGGACCACGCGGGTGGCTCGGCACGCGGTGGGTCACGTAGTAGTTCATGAGCGCCTGTTCCGGGGAGATGCGTTTAGCTGCATTTTTTTGCCTGACGGTGGCGTAGGGTTGATCACAGAGCGCCGGGTCCCCGCGTCTGATCCCGGGGTGAAAGACGGGGACCTCAGCAGGGGGCTGGTCACGGTTTTGGTCTCCGGGGAAGCGCTTCTGGACTCCCGCCGGATGACGGTGGCCGGATGAGGGCGCGGGCGGGTGCGAGGGAATCCTAGAGCCCAACTGAGGCGAAAACACGGTCTCGCCGTATCCGGGCGCAACGAAGCAGGCGGGGGTCTCGCTGCGAGGAGGACGCGTCCGAGACGGCGGTCTCTCCAGCTCCAAGATCTCAAACGCCGGCTCCAGCCCCGGAACGTTGTCGTACTGGGAGGCGTTGGAACCGCGGTCGGCGCCCGGAACAGAGCCTTCGGAGAGGGGGCGGCGCTCGGAATGGGACGGGGCGGGCGAGGCCGCTCCCGCCCGGTTCCGCTGCCCCGCCTGGGCCGCCGTAGCTTTGGCCGCCTCCAGCTTGGTTTCGGAGGGTTTGAACCAACGAGGCCCGATATCTCGATGGGAGTTGTGGTCGGCGGCCCTTTCTCTCTGAACCGGGCCCTTTTCGGGCGGGCGCCGGCCGTCGGAGGCGATCTTGACCCGCCCCTCCTTGGCGTCGGACTTGCGCGGGCTTACCGACTTGTCCGGTGAGTCACGGCGCGACCGACTAGGGGGACGGCCGCCTGGCGATGGCGCGGGCGGCGGCTCGGCGCGAGTCTGTCCGTTGCCCACGTGGTTGCCCGCCGACTCGGGGAGCTGCCCCAGGGGCTTCTTGGGGAACTCCTCCTCTTTACCTGCCATAGAAAAAAAGAGCAACTCAATGTGAAAAAAAATCGGAAGAAATCTGCGTGGAGTCACATCACAACGGGGACATGAAGTCATGCAAGACCACTGCCGGAGTAGGACAAAGACACATATATCAAAGACGCTAATCCGCGGGGCTTCAGCTCGGAACGGGACCGTCAAATTCCGATCGAGTCGCTGGCGGGAGACGCGTCGATCAATGGGACCGCGTTTAATCGGCGGGAAGACCGCTTCATAACAAAATGGCGGCCTCGTGTTTTTTGGGGGGGGGATCCGCACCAAACAAGCACAGCGTCTCAAGACCCGACCGCTGCCGGCCGGACAGACAAGCGACAGACAGGACAGGACAGAGAGTCGGACGGACACGGAGAGAGAGCGAACGAAACCAGTCACCGGTTACTGTTGTAGGAGCGAATGCGGCCCCCACTCAGCGCCACCTTTGTGTAGTGGTTAGCTAACGTTTGAAGAGGAAGAGAAAGGAAGGTCAAGCAGAGGAAAGGAGGCGGGATCGCGTCTTGAAAAGGCGCCAACTACCTGGCGGGGGAAGCTCCAGCTTGGCCCTTCGGAGTTCGGCCGCCGAGGCTTGCAGCTGCTCCACCACCACGTCGTCGTCGAAAAAGAAATTCTTGGACAAGGTCACCTGCAGGAAGTCCACCAGCTCCTCCATGGACAACTTCATCAAGTGCTCTGGAGAAAAGCGGGGTTAGCTTTACCCAGGGCGACGGACGCCGCCGAGCGGACTCACTCTTGTGCAGTTTGAGGACCGTGTAGGACATGGCGGGAAGAATTCTCTCGCCCTCTAGGATGTAGATGTCCCAGATCCTGAGAGTCAGCGTGAACGGCGTCTGATACGAGAAAAAAACAAAGCAAATCTAGACTCCTGGAATCGCGCGTTTGGTCCGGCGGGCGCTCACTCTGTCCAGGAAGCACTGGAAGAACCACTTCATGGTGTAAAGGCTGGTCAGAACATCTTGACTGTCCTACGGGAGACGTGAGGCAATTCAGCGCTCGCTCGCTCGCTCGCTCGGCTTTTACGGACCGTTCCGGGCGTCTCACCAGGTGACGCTTGAGCTTGGGCATCCTTTCCTTCAAGATGCGGTCGTGGTGCTCCTGGAAACGGAGCAGCTTGGGGAAGCCGGGGACAAAAAAGCCTACCGAAACGGCCGATCAGAACCCTCCGAGAGCGAGCCGGTGATTCTCGGCTCCCTACCGTGCATGGCGTGCTTGCGTCCCGACAGTAGCCTGACCAAAGCCCAGAAGGCGTCTTCTTCGTTCATGTAGATGAGCAGCAGCGCTGTGATCTGACTCATGCCCTGGCAGTAGCCCACCTCCTACAGAGGCACACGGGCTAAGGAATTCTCTTCACCCAGGAGATGTTTTTTGAAGACTCACCACGTTGTAGACGGAGTAAGCGGTGAGAACGTGAAAGAGGGCTTGCTGCCTGCAAAATCAAAGCGGACGGACGTTGACCAACGCGGAACAGAGAACGTACTCGCCGTCGTTTTGGTCAAATTCATCTTCCCGGCACGCCATTCAATTTGTCTGTGGCGTTAGCTCGGCCAAGTGCCATTTCATTCGACCGGCGAGTTGGAGAAAGCGCGTTTTGACCCACTTGACGTCGTAGCGATGCATGAACATGATGTGATCCCTGTAGGTTCGGTTGACGTCCAGGTCGATTTGGCGGATGTCCGGCGAGGAGCCCTTGGCCCGGCTCTTCAGCTTCTGAAGAGCGATCGCAGAAGTCACGCGGGCCAAAGCGCGCGGAATGGCAGGCCGCCCACCTCGTAGAAGTCCTTTTTTTCCTCCTTGATTTTGGGAACGTCCAGCAGGAGCGACCAGACTTCCCCCCGAAGCTGCAGCGGGATTCCCTTGTAGATCCTACGCGCGAGCTGGGCAAGACAAAGCAAAATTGTAACCGTGAAACCAAGAACATTTAGCAGAGGCTCGTCACCTTTTCGCTGTTTTTGTATTTGTCCCAGCTTTTCAACATCTTCAGCCACTTGGTAGTCCTCTCCAATTCGGTATGCTTGTGCTGCGCGCATCGTGTTACTTGTCAGAATTTGAGGGCAAAGCAGAGCGTATTCTACAAAGCTTACCTTTTCCTCCACAGAGTCGTAAGAAGGAAGCTCCTTTTCACTGAAAGACGGAAACATTTGTGACTATCTGGAACAAACTGCGGTTGCTTGCTGGCTTTTACTGGCACGTATGATTGAATAGGGTCCAATTTGACTAGGGGACCCCCCCCCCCCCCCCCCCCGTTAAAATTGGGATCTTTTTGGATCCAAATCCATTTTCTGGCTGTTTTCTGTTCAGCCAGCCCTGATCTAAAACATGAGCGTGTCCTTACTGCACGAAGCCAAAGCGGTCCACGACCTTGTAGAGGTGAAAGTCGGTATCCTCCCAGGGCTCCACGGTGGCCTCCTTTCCCTGCACATAATTGCGCTTCTTTAACTCGGACAATTTTCTCCGACGAGGCGCGCCGTAAAGGATGCCGACCTTTTCATATTTGGCCACAATTTCGGTTCGTTCCTGTTCCAGTTTCACGGCGGCATCCCGATCGCTGTCGGACGCTGCGGAAAAGACAAACGGAACGGGAAGAAGGTAAAGAAAACTCGATAAAAAATAAAAAAAACACACGAAACGGCGACAGTTGTCGTTTTTAGGACGGGGTGTTTCTTGTCCGTGTCGCTACACAACAAGGCGGGCGGTTACCATCGCAACCGGCTCGGGAATTCCATCTGACCTTTTAGGACCGCTCCAGTGTTTTTTGGAGCGCGCACACCCCAGTCGAAAAACTTAGCTCAATTGTTCTTTTGATTCCAAATGATACGCTTACACAAATGCTTTTCAAATAAAACCACAGATGAGCAAAAAGCCAGCTTTTTTCTAAGGCGGTACGTCGTCTCTTCATAACAAGCTTTTGTGGTTTTCGAGCACTTGAGTGTCCTTCAGCTACACCCATTTTCATCCCTGACAAAAAATGCAATGAACACCCCCAGCAAGAGAAATGAGAGCGGTGGTGAGCCAGCAGCCTTCATTTCCTGTCTTTTGTCAGCGGTCGGCTCAGCTGTTCGCTCAACTCCAACTGGGGTGCCAACCAAAACACATACACACAACACTTTTCACCATTTCAATGGATCGGAAGATAAAAATATCAAGACAACCTACACATCCGAGTGATACATTTCATGAAAACCATTCCAAATATTTGGTTCTTTCTAACTACAAACCCTTTTCAAACACAGTATTTTGAAGTTCCTGTCATTTTCACGGGGTTTGACCGATTCGGAGCATTCCGTCTCCAACAAAATGACTGCGGCCCTGTTTGTCGAGCAAGATGACGCCATTAGAATTCAACAACAATCATTTCTCTGAGTTGACACACACACAACAACAAAAGTACGCTATTAGGACGCCGTGTCATCTTTGCCGGACACGCTAATGTCGTGTTATTAGCGCACAAAAATGTCAGCAGTCCCGTAAAGGCCTTTTCATTCTGGCTAGTTGTGGGACTTAAAAAAAAAAAAGACAAGGTCATTTCAAGTCCCAAATGAAATATGAGCTGTCCTCGTTTTACCTTTTTTGCAGCCTTTCCCGGTAAGCATGCCTCGAGCGTGTCTCGCGAGCGCATCGAGCCACCTATCCCATCGTGGCGCGGCGCGGGATCGCCAGCGCTCCTAGCACAATGCCGGTCTGTGCCCATTCCCACTCGCGACATTCCCCACCCAAACAATTACAACAAGGCCGGGCCCTGTTGGTCGGCGGCTGTTAAAAGCTCATCGGGGGGGGGGTCGTTTTGCTCGAGCGGCGCACTTGGTCAAGAGCGTCCTCATAAGTGCCAATGACGACGATAGACGTCCGATCGTGCGCGCTTTCTCTGCTGTGAATTGAAATGAGTTTATCACGAGTAGACGTCCAATCCGTTTGAACCGGGAGACTTTGAATGGATCGGACGTCCGTTGCCGTCAATAGCGGACAAAGAGGCGTCCCGTTCCTGTCGGGACGCACGAGAAGAACCGTCGGGAAAAGAACACAAGGTCAGGGATGACCGTGGGCGAGAGGATGCTCCATTATTCATGAAGCTCGTACACGCTTCCTCTAGGATCGAAGTACTTTTTTGACACGATAAATGTGAACATCGTGTTTTGAAAAAAAAAAGCGCCATTTTTCAGAGCCCGATCAGTATCGATTTTCTTTTTCGGTCTATCAACCTATGGCATCGCATGATTTTTGTTAGTTTTGGACCTGGAAAGCGTCTGGACGGCGACACCAGCTCCTTGACCATCTGCAGCACCTGCATGCTCAGACGGCGGGGGGCCGGCGGTCGGCGCCCTCCCGCGGACGGGCGCTTCCCGGGATGAACCGCATCCTCGGACGCGTCGGTCGTCAAAGGGAGCTCCGAACCCCGCCGGCTGAGAAGGTGAAAGCCATCCCTCGTCACCCCTTTCTTCTCGCTGTCCTCACTGCGCGTCCTTTCATTTCAAATGACATGCGCCTTCGCTCCCTCACTCACTCTCTCGCTCTCGCTCACTCGTCTTTTTTTTCCTCCCCTTATTGCCAAGAACGCCGGAAGAAGAAATGGTCAGAGGAAGCACACCCCCGCACTTTTTAATTAGCAATCGCACAGTAAAAAATTCAACTCCAAAAGGGAGTTTCTGGCTTGATGTATGGTGAAGATACAATTTGTGTTATTCTAAAACACAAATTTGGAATGCTTTATAAATGTGTGACCTCAACTTTTGAAATAGAACGGCCATTGCCAAAAACACTTCACGACACATAAGACTACATTTCCCAAAGTCCTCAATAGCTCTCGGCCTCAAGCGACGCGCGTGTGCGTTCCGGGGACAATCGCACGAGCAACGTGGGGCGGTTGACATCGCAGTCTCATTTCTCACGTTGCCATGCCTCCCGCTGCCGGTTGCTAGGCTATGGCAGACATTCTGGGGAAAAAAAACCCGCCTGGCACAGAAAGCGCTTCTGACAAAGTCACTTGGCCATTTTGCAAAATGGAGTCGGTCGGTTTTCGGGCCCTCAACGTATTGGGTCAATAAGCGATGGTGCCAGAGGTCCCATCATTCGCTGCCACCCTCACACTTCAAATGGATTGGACGTTTACTAGCGATATACCCACTGGATTGGACGTCTATCGTCATCAAGTTGTTTTCTCCCATGCAGGTAAGCTCAGTCACACTGGTGTGCATGTGATTCAAGAAAAAAACCCAAAACGCCGTCATTAGCGCCGTGCCGCCCGCAGGCTCCGTTTCCATTCGCTGCCCTGTTTACCTCCAGATGCCATCAGGCTTCCTTCCTGTCACACAACATCCCCATTCCACACGCAATCACATTTGTGACAGAGACGAGACAGAAAAGGGTCTGAAGGATGGACCGCATTCCAACGTACGGCTGGCAGTGTCCGGATGGTAGCTGGAGCAGAAATGAAAAATTTGCCGTCGTTCCCGACGGACGCCAGATGATCAAAGCTCGCTCGCTCGCTCGCTCGCCATCCGGAATCTCCCTCAGCCGTCTCGATGACGACGGGCCCAAAATGCCTCGGAACTTGGCCTCGAGCTTCCCTTCACGTGGAAATGAAGCCCCCCCCCCCCCCCCTTCTTATGACAGCATGCCAGCGTGACGTCAGAACAGGTTCAACATATAAGCCATTCCGACCCAAACGACACCTTGGAAGGTTGGGGCTCGAACAACAGCAATTGACAGGTGCGCGTTACAGGTATCGGAAGGCGCCCCGACGCTGCATTAAAATGCAGGTTTGTATATGTTTCTGCCGCAATACTACTTTCAAGTTTCACGCTACCTGTAAAAATGTCAAGTGCATTCCAAACGTTGACCCTACTGAGGGCAGTTTGGTGGAGAAACAAATGTTAATATTTGGACTTTTTTTTGGTTGTGATCCTGAATGCAGCATTTATTGACGTTTCCAACCGTTCACTGACTTGGTGACTAAAATGTTTGGGTCTGTGACATTGGGATACCCCGCCGGGTAACCCCCGCATTCACTTTTATGGTGGGGGGTCGTTAATTGATCTCAAAATGGCAGTATCCATTATTTAGTGAGTAAAATGTTACCGTTTTGCCATCACGTGGGTCTTTTTATCATTCCGCTGTGAATTTAAATGATCACGTCCAATCCATTTAGTGTTGGAGGGTTCATTTGTTGCCAACCGTCCCACTTCAAATGGATTGGACGTCTCTCGCCATCCATGAGTTGACTTCATTCTGTTGCTGCACCAATCCACCCCCAAAAAATATACAATCTTAGCCAGCACGTTTTTCATCCGACTGTCCTCTCAGAATTTTCAAACAATCCAAACTTTAGGAGTCACAAAATTCACGTCAGAAATTCTAGCCTACATATGTTTTTTTTTCTTTTAAAAGAATTTTCAGGGGAAATGGAACTCACTCATGGTGGGCCAATGTCGGGACGGGTGACCTGGTTCTCCACTGGCTCCTTCTCCGAGGCACTCATGACCTGCAGAGACACGGGCCATTTTCAGAACACCGCAGATGCAGTCGGGCAAGGGTAAGGAAAAGGCACTGGATTTTGGGACAGGGCTATGTTACGCACAGTTTATGTCAAAAAAAGTCATTTACTGTAAAAGTTGCGGGATGCCGTCTACACCAACAAATTCTGACTTTTCACAACTTTACACCACAATAGTGCTTGTTCATAGGCGGTTTTCCCCTTAAATGCTGTCCTTTTCAGTGGGACGGGAGCGGCGCCGATCCTTCAATAAAAGCCGCCGAGGCAAATAGTCAAGGCATCCCCCCCCGATGACCTGGCGGCGCCGGATGACGTTCTGCTTGTTTACTCGGTCACCCTCCTACACACGCGCGGCCTTTTCTGAAAGCAAAGCCTCTGATTGCGGCTAAGCCGCATTATCCTGAAGCAGGCCAGGAGGGACGCACCAGTGTCAAGCACCTTGCATCACTTCCTGCTACCCTTATCAAAATAAATCTGAGAGGTGACGGTATAGTTCTATGATGTCATACTTTCTCACGAGTATTCTACATGGAATTGGAAACAGTAATATAGTGGTACTTCTACTTCCGAGCGTCTCTACAAACATAACTGTCAGGTTACGACACGCGTTGCCTCTTGTTCAGAAAGAAATTTCAGGTTACGACAGGCAAAAATAAGTCCTGCTTTTAAATGTTGCTCCATCAGATCCAGCTGCCCTATTGGTCATGAACTTTCTCATCATGCTTCAGTAACAGGAGAGCGAGATCTCGTCAAAGAAGACATTGCCTCGTTCCAAATATATGTCTTTTTTTTCTTTGCATTATGTCATCATATCTACTTCGTTCCAGGTATTAATGGTTAGCTACATTGAATGATTCACATGTGTTTGGCTGCTGTCTTACTCCAGCTTTACCCTGATGATGAAATGAAATGTGGCGTTTCAGTAGTGCTTGGAAGGGATTAGGGCATTTACATGGTAAACGCATCTCTGCTTCCGGGTTACGAGACTACTTCCACAACCAAATAATGTCGTGAGTAGAGGTACCGCTGTACATTAGTTCCAATTAGATTGCAACCATTTCGAAACATAACATGATACAAATGACATGAAGTGAATGCATTTGTATTTTTTTGAAACTCTTAACTCAGTGGTCTCCAAACTATTCCACATAGGGCCAAGGTGGGTGCAGGATTTCACGCCAACAAAACAAGACCACACCTTTTCACCAATCCGGTGTTTTATAAGTGGAATCAGTTGATTGCAGTCAGGCGCTACTTGTTTTTGTACAAACCACATTGGTTAAAATGTCTGTGCTTGATCGGTATAAACAAAAACCAGGACAGACAGCGACTCTCGAGGACCGGTTTGGAGACCCCTGCGGGCTTAACTCATTGGCTGGGTGGCCGTTGATTGGAAGCAGAGTTGCTTTAAAATGAACAGTTTTTACAAAGTCACTGTTAAATGACCACTTACGACACACACATCAACCACGCCCCAACTGAGCTGCGAGGGGCTCACGGGCCCTGCCTGCTCAGATAGGACGTCTATTGTCGTCAATGGCGCTAAAACGGTCGTCCAGTGAGAGCCATCCCAGTTCAAATGGATTTGACGTTGATCGCAGTCAATGGCAGTGAATGAGTTCATCAGGATCGCCCGTATAAACCTCATTTTTTAGTAGTGTATTCATAAATGATTCATTAACTTTATTCCTGTCATGAATAATTTGGAAAGTGCGTAAACTAACGCAAATACTGGGTTCTGTGTCAGTGAGCGGCCACAACCAAGGTGTTAAAAATGATTGACGGATCCTCTCAACCAATCAGGAAGCCCCAAACATACCTTGACAGCCAATAGACGGCTTCAATTCAGTGGAGGGAGGCCGTTGTCATACCCCCCCCCCACATACACACACACAAACGACTCTTAGCTAGAAGTACCTTGGCTCGAGTTTCAAATGTTTTCCTCAGACAACCTTCACAAATATCGACTTATAAAATTGGAGGGCGACCTGTTTTCCAGTTGAATAAATAACAAAAATAAAACTTGGCTACACTCAAGTGATGAAATTGACCACCAGTATTTACTTTGGAACCGGAAACAGCCTTGTTAGTCGGCTAGCTCTACTGTAGTGGGTTTGGCTAGGTAGGCCTGGCCGAATACAAATAAACACAAAAGTTTACAATCGCCAAACTTACACCGAGCTTTTCATCAAAAGGGAGATATCTTTTTTTTAAGAAAAACTCTGCTTAATAAAGTGAAATAAGGCCACGCTCGAGCTGGAGGACGGCGCTCCGCCGTCGTGCATTACGCGGCGCCGAGCGCTGCCGTCTCGAGCCCCCCCCTACCCCAACACTGACAGATGTCCTGAGCAGAATCGACGAGCCTCACCTTGCGCTCACTTCGACAGGCCGGGCGCTTCGGTCGATAACTGCGGCACGGCTCCCTCCTCGGCCATGTACCAGGAAGTCCAGGCTACTTCTCAAACTCCGGCGCGGACGCGGAGGACGACGTCAGGCAGCCAGGTAGCGATGCGCCACCCGCAGGACGACCGCCGATGACGCTCAGACCCCTCCGCGAGGGACTTCCGGGTTCACCTCAATGCTGAGGAGGCCCGGGTTGAGATGATCGATAATCGGCACCAACTTTTTTTTTTGTGCATACAGTAATCAAGTCTTTATTAAACTAGAAAATTCAAATACTGACTAGTGTGTTTACCAATTCACAAATCCTGGCAGAAATGGAATCGCCAGTCTCAAAGGCTGTTCATGCAGTTTATATGTGGCCCTTTAGAAAAAGTCCAAGTGCTTCACAAAGAAACATAGTACACGATTAAAAAAAAAAAAAAAAAGCATGAAAATATTTCTGTATACAATAAATCTGGGGGGTGGGGGGGGGGTCACGCTAAAATCCAAAGACGAACACATTAAAAACCAGGCTATCCTACCCAGGAGAAAGTCTTTAAACAAAGTGAGTCTAACAGATCTAAAAAGGCCTAGGATAGTGTGGGGCAGGCTATTCCACAAACGCAAAAAGATCCATCACCACTGTTTAAGTCGACATTGGAACTTGAAGTTGGACGGTGAAAAAAAGATGAGCACTGCCAGACTTACGGAAGGTTAAACATTCCAACAAGTAGGAAGGAGCCCGGCCGCTAATAGCATTAAAAAGTTTAAAATTCTCAAATGAATTAGAAGGCAGCAGAGTGACGATAGCACGGGAGTCATTTAAAAATCAGACATGACACAGTCATTTTAAATGGCAACTTTAACACATTGTAACAGTTATTTTAGACCGAGGGGGGGGGGGTAATTTTGAGGACTTGATGCCATCATTTTTGCCAGGGGTTGTATTTGTTGAGTTCCAAACACACAAAATAATTAGAGAAAGAAATGATTTGGAGGGCAAAAAATAACCCAATGGACTTTATTCATGCCAATAATAGTGAGGACAGTATTTCAGTCATCATTTTAAGTACAGACATTTAATATGAAGAATGAAAAACCGACAGAAAAATTTCACTTGTTTATTTACATTCTCTTAGCCATTTATGATTGAAGGGGGAGGGGGGAAAAAAAAAAAAAAAAAAGCTCTTAAAAGAGCCATTGAGTGGTGCTTCAGCAGCCCGCCGAAGATGCAGCTCAGGGCAGCAGCGGTGGTGGGTCACGTGCAGGTCCTCCATCAAAACCATGAGCAGCATGGTCACTGTTAAGATTCCCAACATTGAAACATTCAGCACAGTTTAGAAGTGAATTTTAAAAGAAAGGTACTCAGTTTAGCAAATACCTAATGGGCTCCAAAACAGCACGGCTAATGTGAGCTGACGTTTCTTGAGACTCATGGTTCCGTCCCACGCAGCGTGTCCAAATGCTGAGAGATTAAAATGAGTACCAGTTTTGAAAAAAATAAAAATTCCAATCAGTTCACCCTTCCAACCTCACCTTGAAACTCCACACCTTCATTTTGATCAGGTCCACAAGTGACCCTAAAGGTTCTTCCAAATACAGTGGCAAGCAAGGGGCGGCACGACCAACACGCCGGAGGGGAGCAGAGGCCAGAAGGGGGCATTTCCGGCAGAGCAGTGAGACCGCATAAATGCAGACGCAGAGCTCCAGATCATGCGAGGTTAAACAGGCAAGGTCAACACTAGGAGGTCAGGCTGAGAAGCGCCATGAAGACTTGCATACTGCCAAAGAATAGTCTGGCAGTCCTGGAGCTCATATGCTGGGTTAAGCTGGGAGTTATGGTGGAGCGATTGACTTGGAAGGGGGGGGGGGGGCAGAGGCCAGAAAGGGGCATTTCCGGCAGAGCAGTGAGACACCACAAATGCTGGGGCAGAGCACGAAGTTAACAGGGGAGCAGGCAAAGTCAACACCAGGCGGTCAGGCTGAGAAACGCCGTGAAGACTTTCATTCTGCCAAAGAATGATCCGAGTCCAGGAAAAGCTCATATGCTGGCAAACCACCAGGACCCCTCTTCAGTTTCCAAGAAGTGCTTCAGTAGTAGTTGTCATGGAAAGACTGGGCCATGGAACAAGGAGGAGAAACTGACAATCATCCTGATCACTTCTGCTTCCGTTCCTTACAACTCTGACTGCAAAAAGTCGGTGCAGTGCAAGGACAAAGTGTTGGAGAAGGCATAAACAGCCCAGGGACTTGACTTTGCCATTGCAACTGCTGCAGCAACAGAGTACCTGAAGGACAGGAGTCAGAAGATTTCAGGATGGTGTTGTCCGAATCTCAAGTTCCCAAATGTAAAACATGAAATTCCTTAGTGACTCATTCCAGGCTTTGACAAGTCGGGTCAGATGAGCTCCAAGGCAGAGGTTCTGCTTCTGGCTTGGGCAAGACTAGGAATTCAAAGTCAACACCAAGCGGTCAGGTGAAGGAATGCCGTGAAAACGTGTACTGATCAGGCAATCCAGGAGGCGCTCATACGCTGGTAGTTATGATGGAAAAACACCAGGACTCCTCTTCAGTTTCCAAGAAGTGTTTTAGTAGTAGTGGTCATGGAAAGACTGGTCCATGGAACAAGGAGGAGAAACTGACAATCATCCTGATCACTTCTGATTCCGTTCCGTACAACTCTGACTGCAAAAAGTCGGTGCAGTGCAAGGACAAAGTGTTGGAGAAGGCATAAACAGCCCAGGGACTTGACTTTGCCATTGCAACTGCTGCAGCAACAGAGTACCTGGAGGACAGGAGTCAGAAGATTTCAGGATGGTGTTGTCCGAATCTCAAGTTCCCAAATGTAAAACATGAAATTCCAAGTCGGAGGTTCTGCTCACTGAAGCAACGGGTGGTTTTGCTTCTTCTGGGTTGGGCAAGACAAGGAAGTTACTCGGACCAAGAGGGGGAAACCATTCAACCCGATCTCTTATGCGCCCTTCTCTCACAGCCAAGCTTTGTTGAAGGCTGATGGGCAACAGGCAAGATGGACGGGGGCAGTGGCAAGCAGAAGCTCCAGATGTGTACATCCTATTGCTGGTATCTAGATGAAGAGGGGAGCACTTTTCCTTGGTGAAGGAATCTTGTGCAGTTGGGGATGAAGAAATGCAGCTCCTCATCGTTTTGAGAGCCGACATCCTAAAGGCTACAGCTCTGCCCCAATCCTCAAGAGAGGTTGCGGTGCTACTGCCCGAAGCAGTTCTTTGGGAGAGCAGAACAGAACCACCGTCCCTCGTTTGTCCATGAATCTCCGATGACACGGTCAAGCCAAGGGAGTTGCACTTTCCTTTGTTGACCGAAGAGCGAGAGGAAGGCCCTTAGCAATTGACAAGCCATCGCCTCAGATGTTGAGACATCTACGGTCGCTCAAGACGAGGGCTTCTTCGTCGTGGCCGAACAGTGCCGCGGCAACGTCCGCTGTGAGGAGCGTGGCCCAAGGTGACGCCAAGTCCCTTTTCCGACACGTCACCGTGGAACCCCGACTCCCCGCGGCGGGCGTCCTCGCGGCAAGGTACCACCACAAAGGAGAAGCACTCGTTTTAAGCGACAGCAGATGTCTCAAAATGAGAGGCGATGGCTTGTCAAGTACCAAGAGCCTTCAACGCGCTCGACTGTCAACAAAGTCAAAGTGCAACATCACCGATGTGCGACCGCTACATTGGCCACCCATGGAGAACGAGAGACACGGTGAGCTCCAGATTGCTGCTCTCCTGGAAAACAAAACCAAAGTTTTGTCCATCAACGGAGTCTTTTGCCAAGGAGCATTAGAAAGCAGACAGTTGTCTGCGTTAAGCCTGGGAATGTGCGGCAGAGGTGGGTGGACCTTGGCGTTTGTTTCATGACGCCGTCTGAAAGGGTTGGTTTTCCGGGTCAGCATTCCTTTGGACGGATGAGACGCACATTTCGTCCAAGGTGCAAATATTGAACCTCTGCTTGAAAAGCACGTGCAGGACAAAGCAAGCGTGCAGAGGGTCCATGGGACGCTGAGGAGTGCTGGACTTGAAAGACTCATTTGGGACACGTTCCTGGAGAAGATTCAAAGAATCAGAATTAGTTCAATCTGCACTGCGTGTTGGTTGTGAAAGAAACATGGCTTACCTTCTGCAGATTCTTCAAAGGCCTTCTTGCGCTCCGCTTTCCTGATGATCGACGCGACCTGACCTTCTCTTAAATTACCGTATCCGAGTTTAAGTCTTTTAAAAGACTATTTTCAAATTAACCTGTCTTTTACCTATGCATCAATATACTTCTAGTGTTCAATAAAACACACATTATATACCCAAAACATTTCACATAGTCATTTTCAGACTGAGAGCCGCAACGTTACTCCACAGTGGCTTGCTTATAGATTTTTACAGGCTAGTGAGCTGCATGTCTTGTGTAAATATCCCATCACTGAACATGAAAATCTGCGGCTTACAGTCCAAAAATGACCCAAATTAAGATTTGGTGGGCATGTCCCCAAGGCAGAGCTGAATTTTTCATGCTGGAATGTAAGAATAGTGGTCAATGACAGCTTTTTTTTCCCCACCCCAGTTCATCTCAATGTTAAAACTTCAGTTGAGTCAAAATGTCCAAATGGTTAAATCATGTTTATGTATGAAGATAAAAGCACTTATTCAATCCGGAAAGTACATCAACACTTTTGGAATAGACGTCATGGCCACGATTTATTCGTTAGCAATATTGATAGTTGCGGCAATCAGGCTTACTGTGAGGAGCGAGGAAAGATGGTGAAAGTCAAGTCCCTTCTCCAACACTTCACAATCAAGCCTCCAATCCGCATAGTATACCTCATTACTTCCAAGTATCAGGTAAAAACGCCTTCGACGCACCGGCAGGAGAGTTCAAGCGTTAGCAGTACTACAAATGGCAAGGGGCACTTCCGGACCTGTGCAAGTCCATTATCGACGTAGGAAGAAAAAGGGAAAAACCCACGACAAGATGCTTACAACATCGTCCTCTCCATCCGTCTAAAAACACATAAAAAGTTTGATGGCCATGACCAATTAACAAATGAGCTGACATTTTTGACCAGTTCATTTTTAGTGGCAGTTTACAATGATTAATTTGTCACCTTTGATGGCATTAGATGTCCAGTCCATTTGATTTTTTTAAATTATGTAATTTTTTTTAAAAAAAGTGTTTTAATTGGAGATTTTGAAAAGGTTAAAGCCATTTTATTTTACATCTATTTTAATCCCGATTTTATTTCTAATTAGGGTATTTTTGAAGGCTACATTTAGACACCTATTTTAATGAGTTTATTTTGAAAGAAATCTATTTTATTTGTGATTTCTACTTTAATTAGGGTATTTTAAAAGCTCACATTTAAATACTTATTATATTAGGTTTTATTTTAAAAAGGTTTAAATAGTTCAAATGGATTGGACGTCCATCACCACCAGTAACATGGAAAAGCAAACATGGGACGAAACGAGGCAAAATTTGTGCACAGAGGAAAGGCAAACAAAGATACCACGAACTAAAAAGCTAAATCGAGCGCGACTGCCTCAATGATCCAATGAGGAACTGGGTGAATGACTACTTACAACTACACATTTATAAAAAAGAAAAACAGCTACTGCCACAGAGAAACACCCACTCAGGGAGAGTTGGATTCTACTCAAAACGAGATGGGCACACAATTAACCTTTGGGGCGGTGGCAAACACGTCAAAAGCATTGGGGGGGGGGCAAACACGTCAAAAGCATTGGGGGTGGGCAAACACGTCAAAAGCATTGGGGGGGGGCAAACACGTCAAAAGCATTGGGGGGGGGGGGCAAACACGTCAAAAGCATTGGGGGGGGGGGGCAAACACGTCAAAAGCATGGGGACACATTGAAATTTGACATCATAATCCCACTCATCCCTACCAATGCAAGGAGTTTGAAAGGGTACTTGCTGCGAAGGACCCTCCGCGACGCTTGTAAGGAAGGAAGCCCAAGAACGGGCGTCCATGCACCAGGCCACAAAAGCCGTGCAACCGCTTGCTAGCAGATGCTGGTTTGTCAACCTGCACAGACACACAAGAAATATGCTGCAGCAGACGAATAATCAATTCGATCAGAAAGGGGGGCGGGGAGCATAGTTTCCGACTTACCTCACACGTAAACCCAGCAAGTTTCGGCGTTCACCACTTTTCACAGGTGTGCTGATTCACTACTGATTATAAAGCCAGTTTGCCTCACCTACATGCGGCACGTGTTCCCGTCCGACCAATGAATGATCGTCCTCCACGTCACCTGACGACAAGCGCCAAGAAAGGCTCCACCAACTACTCAAGCAAAAAACAAGGGGAGGGGTAGTGGTCAAATAAATAGGACGATTTGCATATATATTGGTCAGTTAGATTGCCATGTAATGAAAGAATTACGATTATGAAGCGAATTATTTTCATGATGTTCAGACTCTTTTTATTTGCTCAATGTGCTGGGCCATTTTCCCGTTCTATTTCATTTCTTTTGACAAATGTTGAGTGGTCTTAATACAAATGTTGATTTTTTTCATTCCTGAAGAGTTAAGAGATTATGAACAAATGCGTATGTTAATTTATGTTCAAATATTGCAATTTCAATTTGCTCATAAAAGCCATACATTTAGTTTTCAAAAATGTTTCTTTTGTAGTTTTTGATAACAAAGGTTTGAATTGAACGTCGTATCGTTGCTGAACGTTGATGAAATTATGAGTCAATTCAGATTTAGTTTGCATTGATCATTCAGCCTATCAATTAATTGGGTTCATTTTGGTGAGAAATGTAGCCCTGCATCCAATTTGTTTGGTCTTATTGTCCCGTCCCTAGCAAGAAGTGTTCATGCAGATTATCCTGTCCCTACCAATGTTGAGACCATACCTACACCATACTGTATATCATAAAATGAGGAGGTCATGAAATGAATACATGTTTATTGACTGATTTTTATTTGAGTTTCTTTTCTAACTCTTAATTGGTAGGAGCCCTTATTTAACTCATTGGCTGCCATTGACGGCGCTAGACGTCCAACCCAACCACGGAGGGCTGGCTCCGATGGAATGGTCGCTGCTAACCCTCCAGCATCATCAATGAGTTATTATGGCCTCCGTGACTCGTAATGTCGTGCAGGTTCCATACACATTTCAATTTGTATCACATTTGATACATCAGATCACAGCGTTCAACAAAACGATCGTTTTCTTTCCACTGAACAAACTAAAACACCATCCATCCATCCATCATCGACCGCTTGAAACAATCATTTTTAAAAATTTTTAACTTATTTTGCAGTTCATGACCTTTTTTCAAGCCTCCCACTGTGCAAAATAAAGACTTTCTCCCCTTGATGAAACAAAGACATACTATGTGTTTCTGACAGTACACATGGGTAAAGTGACCTGTCACTTCCATCACTTGTCAGGTTTCTTAGGTTGGGAAATGGATCTAGGCCATCCTTTCTCAAGTCAGACCTACCTTAGTGGTTTTCTTCTTTTGGGGAGGGGTTTGGACAACGGTCTGCCACACCTTTTGACATTTCCTGTGCTTTTGAGGGCAATGCCTGAAACTATTGCAGATGCAGGGGGATTCTGACTGCATGGGCTGCAGTTTCCCCAGGTCAAGGAATTACATTTTTCCCCCTAAAATTTTAGGAGTTGGCCAACGGTAGAATAAGTGAAATGTTGCTTTTATTCACATTTCCCCGTAAGCTGTACAAAAAAAAAAAAAAGTACAAAGGTGGTCTTTGCGGTGATTAAAGAACACGGAGAACAGGTAGTTACATTCGACCTCTACCGGGGTACTTTGGATGTTAAAATATTAAATGTACAACCCCTAGCAAAAAGAATGGAATCTGCAGTCTCGGACAAGCACTCACTCAGACATTTTATCATGTACAACAAACTCAGATAAAAAGTTTTGAAAAAACCCCAAAAACAAATCAAGTTCAAAAGTGCAGCTCTTTAGCATTCAGAAACACTAAAAGAAATGGCTAAAAACATTGCGGTGGCCAGTAAATGTTACTTTTATAGCGCAAGTGCAGGGAAACATAGACTTCATTCAGAGGGAAAATATATGGAATCATGATAAAGAAATAATTCAAACAAATCTCTTGTATTTACTAGCACCACCTCTGGCTTTTATGACAGCTTGCAGTCTCTGAGGCATGGACTTGATGAGTATTCAAACGGTTTCTTGACTCTTGACACCTTGTCCAATGCAGATTCTTGACAAGGTGATGCTACAACTTTGGTTGGGTGCTGTTTCAGTGAGATTTACAAAGATGACTGTCTGAAGAAAAGTGTTTCTGAATGCTAAAGTGTTGCACTTTTGAAGTAATTCATTATTTGTTCAAGCTTTTTAATCAGAGTTTGTTCAGGGGTTGTAATAACACACTCAGGTCTTTTTTTGTGTGTGTGTGTCGTTGTAATGACCAATATTAGTCACCTGCCCTCGAAAGGGTTCGTTTATGAGGCAGAATGAATTTCCTGCCCTTGTGACTTTGCCCAAGTATTGCTATTAATGTTTAAATATCTTCCCATTTCATCTGCTTTTGCACGACCAGAAATTTGTCATCTTATTTTGCTCTACTCTTGGCAGATACAGGGGTTGGACAAAATAATGGAAACCCCGAACAATCATTGAGCATAATTGTTAAAGGATGGCACGAGGATCATTCTAACAAAGTTGAGCACCTCGTATGCCAGCACCCCAGTGGTCGGTGTTAGAGATTCTATGAAGACGTCAATTTCCACCGTCATTGTCTCCAGAAGAGGTAGAGGGTATTCTAACTGAAGAATGGCTTAAAATTCCTTTTGGAATGATTCCTCGGAGATTTAAGGCTGTAATTGCCTCAAAAGGTGGACCGACACCATATCAAATTAGCTTAAGGTGTTTCCATTATTTTGTCCAACCTCTGTATGTTAACATTTTTTTCTTGGAATATCAGAAATGGTCTATTTTTTCATCGCTATCGAGTTGATACTACAGTGATCCCTCGCTACTTTGCGTTCCAAACTTCACACACACACAGTTCATCGCGGATTTTTTTATCAATTAAAAAAAACCCAGTATATTATTTAACAATGTTTATGTGCATGTACCAATAATTTTTTAAAATCTCATATCATAATTATATCTAGTGCTTAAAAATATATATAAAAATGTTTTCATACTTTAGGGAAAAAAACATGTCATATGGATCTTTTTCCAATGCTGATAAATCAATACATTGGGGGGAAAAAAATTTAAATTTTCGCGGGGAGGTTCCCCCATTACCCGTGAAAAATGAGGGATCACTGGAGTTCAACTGGGCGGATAGCAATTGACGCGATACCTTTTGAGGCCACAAGAGAGCAGTACCGCAACACTAAAAATCGATCTACTTCTGTCAAACAATATTTGATTTGTATGTCCTGTGGGATTGGAAGTCAGGCCAAAATGAATCCCAAAGACCTATTATCAGAAAATAATGAATGAGACTCACTACGGATGAACTTTTCAAACGTTTTAATATTTTCTTCATAGCCTGCCAAACGTGTGGTCTTGTTCTTCAGCCTCCATCATGATCGTCACCAGGCCTCGGTCTTTGCCCCGTCCATTTCCGACGGTCTCTCGCAAACCGCACAAGAAAATGGACTGCCTTTAAACAGTTCATTTGGAACTCACCTTGAATGTTGACGTTTGCGGACCGCCGCAGAAGACTATGGAAATTTCAGCCTCGCGATGCCGATAGACGTCCAATTCGTTTGGACGTCGATCCATCGATCGCTGACGTCCCAAACGGATCGGACGTCTGTCGCCGACAAAAGCAAATGGATTCAGTCGTATAGTACAAATCAAGCCTATTAGCGTCGAACGGCATCATACCGACATCCGAAGAACCTGAAAATGCTGTGGGCGGGCAAATAAACCCACGCAATATCGAGCGAGCTAGCATTAGCGCGACTCAACTCGCCAATCGATCGGTCGATCAGAGACGCGGTAGCAAAGCGCTTGACGCAGAATTTGCCGCTTATTGGCGGTAAAGACGGCAACAAGCAGCATTTAGCGCGAGAATATTTGGGACTCAAAAAAAGGGAAACATTTTCAAATTCAAGGTCAAAATACGACGGTATTAAGGCCACGTAAAGGAAAAACGTACGCAATACTGTGTAACGAAGTGTAACACAACTTCAAATGGCTATAAACTTTTACACTAGATGCACAAAAATCACCAGATGCAGAGATAATCACCTATATTTTCAGGATCAATAGCAATATTTAACATATGTAAGTTTTTGACCAAAATAGAAACGTTTTTTTTTCAGTTACTGCATGTTTTCAACACCTGATCGCAGGGCAGGCCCGGATCTAGGTTGACCCACCAGAGTGGGCACTAAGAAAACTTGAGGGGGCACCCACAATGCAGGCTTTTTTTTTTTTTAACCCTCTGCATTTCTCTGGGTTTGGGACCGGCGCAAGTAGGACACTGGCTTGAGGCTGCATTTTTTTTCTTCTTCTTCATCTATCTACTTATTTTCGCAGTCGGCATGATGCTATGATGACGTCATCTCGCATGGCAACGTGTCGCCATTTTGAGATGGGGGCACGCACAGGTAAACAGCCGTAGACAAACGCTGTCTAAAATTCATAATTTTCAGATGTGTTTTGAGTCTTTTTTCATAAAAACGTCTTAAACATGACTTATTATTACCACGAGTCACTGCCGACAGACGCGAGGAGGCAATACTACTTAAAATTAGCGTGTATTGGCCTGCAAATCTGCCCATACAAAGTCGCAGCTGATAGCTGGATAAACATTCCAAAGGAATTGTCTGCAGTGGAGTTCGGAAACATCTACAACTACCTCATAAAGAATTGTGGGATTGCCTGTGAAGACAGCTATGAGAGAGGATGTATCCGCATGTCAGTGGAAATTAAACACGCCCAAGTTTTGGCTAAAAGACAACTTATTCTCCGTCAATTCTTCCAACGAATGCAACGTTGAGCTGCAACCACCTCAACACAAAATACGCACAATATATGAAATCGCATATGTACTGCACTATCTTTAGCAAATTTTGCCGACCCTCTAACTCGTGGGTAATTAGCATATCACAAGTTTCATGCTAAGTGAATCTGTCTCACTTTTTTTGCACTGAAGTACACACAGTTCACATATTTACGTTTTTAAACACATTTGAACAATAAATACCGGCGATGCAACTTCAAATTCAAGGCAAAGTGGTCACACAGACGGTGCGAACTGACTGCGGCCGTCGTCATCTGATTCTCTACTGAACAACGTCCTTCCGTGTTGCAGTTTCATTCAAATAAAGTGCGCATGAGATGCAGTAAATTAAGGCGTCCACTAGATGATGCCCTGGCCCCCCCATACATCCGGCCACGCCTGATCGATCACTCAATTTAACATCAGAAACTTAATACTTGAGGAAAACATCCAGAATCAATCACAAATTATATGTTAATAGATAATAGAACATATCTTTATTATCATTAAATATTATATATTGTGAGCGAATGAGGCTAGCGGCCGCCTGGCGCAACAGGAGCTTTTCTGGAAAAGATTCTTGTGAATAAATGCTTAAATCCCCGAATTCTTCATAGATGTGGACACAGGGCCGGCCCAGCCTATACGCAGACTATGCAGCTGCATAGGGCCCCTGACCACTAGGGGCCCCCAAATCTGGCAATTGTTTAATTTATATTCTATTTTGTCTACTACAGTTTGCTTTATTTGACTTTTGTGAGTTTTGATACTTGATTACAAGCTTAAAAAAATAAAGGTTCTTCCTTAACTTCTTTCTTTCCTCTTTTAGAAAAAGGTTTGGGGCTATCTACTGTAAGTACTGACAATCATTTGGGGTGAGAAGTTTGAAGTATGCAGTGCAACAAAATCTGATTAATATACAAAATACGGACGTATGGGTTGGATTGCATGTATGGGTTTCACAGTACACTGTGACGAAATGGTGGGCCAAAAATATGGGCCCCTTTGCATTATTTTGCTTAGGGCCCCCAAATGGCCCTGTGTGGACATAAAACAGCTTCGATTCTTGGTTGAAAACAAAGAAACCGAACAGTTAGCGTTTATTTTACTTATATTGAAGAAGTACAATGCTACTATGTTAGCGAATGAGGCTAGCTAGGGAAGGGGCTTTTCTGGCAAAAATTCTTGTGAATAAATGCTTACATCCCCAAATTCTTCATAGATGTGGACGTAGAAAAGTCTTGGTTCTTGGTTAAAAGCAAAGAAACCGTGCAGGTAGCATTTCGCGTAAATACTGCCAACTATGATGCTAGTCAGTTCCATGTGTAAACCCAGCGAATAAATCACGCATGCATGGTACGAAAAATAGATTTACCTTGAATCCTGGAACAAATCACTCCTGAGACAATCCTTCCTGTTTGTATGCGCTACAGCTTTCGTGGTTCAATCCAATCGAAAGTAAATCCAAGCTTAAATCCGACATGAGCGTGTGGCGTCTTCGGCTATCGCTAAATGAAGCCCTGATGAGGCGTCGCGCAAAGAATGACAAAGTGTCAAGTCAATAGATTTTTGAAGCCTATGGGTAAAGTTCCGACTTGAATCTCGTAATAATACGCACTTATAATACAGTAAGCATGTTAAGCGTAGTTGTCATGGAGAGAAGGCCCCACGGGAATTGGTCCGACCCAACGGAAAGAGCGAGCGCCGCCGTTGGGAAAAAAATAAGGCGGACAGAGGAAAAAAGCAAAGCCCAGCAACCACACTCTTGTTTTTAATATGGGTGAAACTAATACACACAAAAATCCACTGGTTTGGTGAGCGAACGGCTGCGCTGTCAAAGAAAAAAAATGCTGAAAAGTCAAAGGTCGACGGTGTGGGGCCACACAGACGGCAGCGCTTTTCTTTCTCTCCAATTTTGTGGTTTAATCTCCAGTATAAAAAGTGGCGCTGGTACAAAACGATGCATAAGTACAATCAGTTGTAGAAAGAGCTGGCGCTCGTCTGCCGACAAACCCTTTTTGGCTTCGCTGGAAAAATCACACCCAAGATACAGAACTTTTTTTTTTACTCTTTTAGTTTTGGAGATAACTCAAAAACAAAACAAAGAAAGAACACGAGAACAAGCGTCATTTGGCAAAAAACACACAAACATTTCGTATATGCTCCAAAACAGCGGACACGAGTCAAAATGCAAAGAAATCACAAGCTCGCCATTTTTTTTCCTTTTCCTTTTCTCTTGATAAATAACATATTCTTAACCAAGTTTTGAATTAAGGAAGGCAAACAGAGATGTGACAAGATCCAAAGTTACAAGCAGCGCCAGAGCCCCGAACCCTCCGGTGAACCCGACCCACCTCCCAATAAGACCCCCCACCCCCCACCCCACCCCTTGTGCTTGAACGCCTGGTTTTACTTCCCGTTTGTCGGCCAATCGCACGGCCGCTTCTTCAAATCATACCGTTAAATAAGCGTGTGCATTCGACCCAATCTTGATGACGTTGAAAACAATTCGAGTTCAAGTTGTGCATCAGCCATTCAGAATGATTTTCGTTTTCAAATAAATGATGGGTCCATCTGACTGGGAAAACTAAACATTCAAATTAATTTGGATTCATTTTTAGTCAAGTAGTTGTGTGTCATTTTATGTGAACTAAATGATATCTGTATGATGATGAATGCCAGTCAACAAAAATGTCCATTTCTAAAAGCCGGATATTTCTGATCATGACGTTGATCATCATCCAAATATCAGAAGCCATTTTTTTAAATGATGTTTAAACACTCAAAATAATAAGATCCATCTTCAGATTTTTACCTGAAACATAAAACCAAGAAAAACTTTGGCGATGATTTGGCGTGTAGATAAAAGTGCTTTCCATCCGTGAAGTCTTCGGACCGCAAAACGGCTCCGCGCTTAAGGCGAGTGGTGAGCTTGTGTACAAAAGACGACGACGCCGGCGCTGCGCTAAGGCTCGCCGTCGACGGTCGGGACGTCTGCCTATCGCCGTCGACGGCACTGAAACGTGTGTGTTTACTAAGTGCGTGTGGGTTCCCCGCGGGGGAGCGTTCACGCCAGAGGGGGGCTCTGGCGCACGACAACAACACTAACAAGAACAACAACAATAACAACAACAAAGTGAGGTCTTGCACAAGTGCGTGCGTGTGCACATGTCTAGAGATATATATAGATTTATATTTATATATATATGACACATGGGCACTTTTTTTTGTACATTTTTACAAAGAGAGAAAAAAAGAGGCAAAGAAAAAAGCAAACGTGACATATTTCTCAGGCAACAAGACCACAAGTGAACAAACTGCTTTTTTTTTCTTTTTTAAATATGAGCCATAAAAAAATACACAGAATAAAATACGCATGTCGGGAAAGAAGAAGTAGAAGACGACGGACGGATGCACGCGCGTGCTCGGCAGGAAGCGGCGGCGTCTTCCCAATTTGGCACTCCACTTTTCATATTTCGGTTATAAGACAAAAACACAACGCAACGCACGTCTAAATATTTGGTCGCCACCACGTAGACAAATCAAACCCTGACAAGATATAGATTATTTCTCTCCACCGATATAGATTTGAATCGAGCTAATTCGAGGACGACAGTGAAGCTCCTCGGAAACGACAAGAAAACACGAAGAAAGGCTTCGTCTATTGTTCAAGTAAACTCATTTTTCTTTCTTCATTCATTTTTTTTTTTTAAAAAAGTCTTCTCTTTAACAAAAGGAACCCGAAGGGAAACCGCTTTTGGCGCCCTTGACGGTGACGGACATCCGACGGCGCTGAATGAAATCACTCGGAAATGAGCTCCAAAGCGGGCGGGCGTCCGAGTCGTTCCGGGCGCCGGGGTCGGCCGAATGTCCGACGGACCGACCCTCCCGTTTCGAACGGATCGGACGCCATTGAACCGGACTCGCTTTAAAAATGGGCTTTGGCGTACCGTGCGACCGCTTACGGCAGGCGGCCGGGGAAAGAAAAAAATAAATAAAAAATCGCCCCTCCCAGTTCAAATGGATCGGGATCCATCACCGTCAACGGCACTGAAACACCATCTATCGCGCGTCTTGGACTTGTGATGAAGGACTAAACTGACGAGAAGCACCGACGTTTGCGTTTCTTGTGGTTGTACCTCTATACATTGAAAGAGTAGAAAATATATTTCATCTCATCATGTGCATTTGAAACCACGGATTGTCTGTCTGGGAGTCAGTTCAGCAAAAGGTCACACAAGTAGGTAGCATTTTTTTTTTTTTCTTCGTTGTTGTTCTCTTGTTGTTTTTGTTCCCCTCGAAACTACTCTAGAAAAAGTGGTTCTATATATAGACTTTAATGAGAAACTCCTTATCAAAAACTTTACACGCCTGAAAAATGTAAAAACGTTTGGATGCACAACAGCTTCTGAGTCCAAACTGTGCGGAAGTAGTCTTAAGCCGGGCCGCCCCCCAATTCCCGCCGGGAGGTTTTTGCAAAAGTCACCCGAAAACAAAAAGAAACGGACAAAAAAGTGACCCCCCCCCCCTAATAAAAGAAGACCTTTTTAAGTACGAATGAATGCAGCTTTCCTGTGGTTTTCACATTGATTGGCAGTTCTTACCTCATCCAATACTTCCACGCATACAAAACGAAACGTGACGATTCAAAGAAAAAGTTCAGTAGGCGTCAATCGAGGGGGGGTGACAAAAATACAGTTTTTGAGGACTTTTTAGGGGTTTTGAGGGGGGGGTGGGGCGCCAGCGAGAGACGCTAGATAGGCATGGAGATGATGTTCTAAAAGAAGGAAAGAAAACACAAGAAGAGCAAAGTTACACACAGGACAACAAAAATGAGCACAACACGTAACCCTGGCGCCGTGTTGGATTTCGCCAACGTTTTGCCCGCTTTTCCTGGAATTAAAATATGGTCTCGTTTGGATGGATTTCAATTGGCCTCAATTTGAAAATCAAGCCCGAAGATGACGGTCCTGCCGGAGGAGCCGACACGACGCCCGGAAGGTTAACGTGAATCGTACGCCGGTCTATCCATCGGACGTGAACTCCGATGGATGCGAGGACAGCAGAAAAAGAAGGTGCCGACGGGACAAAAACCCACGAGACAAAATGTCAACAAACCACAGGAAACATGAAATAAATACAAGTCGTGTCCGATAACCAGGAATAAAGATCCCCCCCCCTCCCCCCCCCCCTTCTACGGAGGCGGTCGGTAAAAATGCGGTAGAAAAATAGAGCTGCTTTTTTAAATATCATTCTTTTCCGTCAAATGTTTTTGTTTCGGTCGCCGCTCGTAGACCGGAAACATCTCGTTAGCCTGAAACGCAGATGTGGTGGCTTACCCTAGCGGCGCAAACGGCTTCGGGGTTAGCCTAGGCTAACATCAGTAAGGTTTGCTGTCGTTCTTGGAGCGCTTGAGCTGCACTTTGAGACGCTTCATGCCGATCTGGAAGCCGTTCATGGCCTGGATGGCCGCCTGCGCCGACACCGGATTGTCGTAGCTCACGAAGCCTGAGCGGAGAGTTAACGCGAGGGTTAGCTGGCAAAAGGCCGTTCGTCCGGACGGGACGTCGCCGGCTAAACGGTTCTTTTTACCAAAGCACTTGCTGAGGTTGGTCTGTTTGTCGATGAAGACTTTGGCGGAGACGACGTTCCCGAAAGGCATGAACATCTGCAGGATGTCCTGGTCCCCGAACTCCTGCGGCAGGTGGTAGATGAAGAGGTTGGCGCCCTCGGGACCTGAGGCGGGCACAGCGCTCGGTCGGTCGTCACGGCATCACGCGCCAACGTAAAACTGAGCGTTTTCAATCGGAGGAAGGACACCAAACAGTCGCAATTGCGTCATACGGAAAATGTATTATAATTTGCACGACTTGTCATTAAACTGCGTATTCATTTTTATTTCTTCCAACAGTGCCTATCCTTGTCGGTGTGCTAGAGCCCATCTCAAAAAGGCAAATGCAGCGGTACCTCTACATACGAAGTTAATTGGTTCCAGGACCTTGTCCAAATGGTCGTACGTCGAGCAATAAGAATACATTATAATTCCATTTATTTGTTCCGCAGCCCAAAAAACGATACTAAATCCTTCATAAATACTGCTGTTGCTATTGCAAATAACAATTACAAAGAGCAAAACAAATAAATTAGAAATACAAATCGGAATGGAACAATACTCTACCTGTAATAATGTAACAAATCGGGCTCTAATGTGGCGGACTTTTTTTGCTGTACCTGAACGGAGCGTTAATTCACTTTCTGTTTCGATCCTGGCGTCAACAGCAGCGGACACTGGGGCGAGTTGATGGAATAAATGATGAGAAACCTGACCATTTCTTTGGCAATGTTACCGCAATAAGAATGGTCACCTTAACTCATAAAGACTGGCAAACGGAGGAGGACCGCCGAGCTCGCCGACCCAGTTCATGGAGGCACACACCATGATTATATTTTGCTGTCATTCACATCTTCGTTTCAATGGTAAGTGTCACCTTTCCTTTTTTTTCCACCTGCACTAATCCAGTGTTGATTTCTCTCAAAAGAAAATCAGCCGTGCGTCCGTCTTCCGGCAAAACAAAGAAACTGCGGCGCTGTCAGAAATGGTTGCATTTCGAGCATGTCGTCGGACGTAGAAATAGACGGCGGATCAAATTTTACGTCGGACGTCGAACAAATTGTGTCTCGAAGCGATCGTATGTCGAGGTACCACTGTAAATTCATAATCAATTCCCGGGATTAGAAACTCATGTATTGCTTCTAAAACTGCACACATCCTATTATTCTGTTCAATAATCTTTCTTCTCAATCAGATATTTGAGCTGGACATTTTCATTTCTTGCTTCTAACAATCTACAGAGTTGCAAATGCATCTTTCTTACGATTAATGTCCTTTCACTGGATGAAGTTGATGACTTTGATTTTGAATTCAATTTGAAATTTACAAACTCATCGTCTCAATAATTTGTGTCTTTTGAAATTCAGGAAGATTTCTTACTCATACTAATAATACCTTCATATTTGGACTATAAGCTGTACCCACCACATTTGACAAGAAAATGATATAGAGCTGCATTGGATTGTGAGATCTTTACACAAAAAGACATGAGATTCATTGGCTGGTAAAACATATTGAAGTCGTTATGGACAAATTGGGAGAAAAGAGTCCCAAAATTTTTCTCATTTTACGGCATAAATTGGGAGAAAAGAGTCCAAATAATTTTCTCATTTTACGGCAATACCGATGAAAAAAAAAAAAGACGTACGTACCTTCCTTCTGGCTTCCGGCGGCGCCCTGCTGCTGGAGCAGCGACTGGCCGTAGAGCGTGGGCAGGGCGGCGGCGGCGTACTGCTGAATCCCTGAGTAGGCCTGCGTCAGCGCGTCCACCGTGCCGGCCGCCGCCGCTGCCGCCGCCGCGCCGTTGGCCAGCCCGGCGCCGCCCAGCCCGCCGTTGAGCGCCGCCATACCTGAGAGCAGGTGAGCAACTTTACATCAAACCCAACAATAAAGAGAGAAGAGTGCACTTACTCGTTAGCGCTCCCCGCTTTGTTTTTTTGAAAATTTCAAACAAAACAAACAAACGTGCAAGCCGTGCAGGAATCTTTAATGGTGTTCATAATCGCTGCCAACCCTCCTACTTCTCATGGAATGGACAATGGAAGACAATGAGTTAACATGTAAGATTTGCAGTTGACAGTGTCAACAGGTCAAATATCTTTGAAAATCTCTCTTACATCAGAAATGAGTTTATTTATTACCAGTGTTGTTAATTTTACTTTAAAAAAGTAATTAATTACAGTTACAAATTACTTCTCCCAAAAAGTAATTGCGTTAGTAACTCAGTTACCTGAATGTAAGAGTAATTAGTTACTTGGCAAAGTAATAACTGATAATTTAAATTTTAAAAAATTATTCACTCACATATTTTTAACTTTTAAACAAATTATGTCACATTGCAAAAAATGACGTCTGTAAAAAAATCACGGATATCTACCTCATAACTATCGTTAATTGTATTTTTTTGTTACTGTCGCATTTTTTCCGATATTTTAGATGATAAATAATCGACCCAAACAAACAAACAAAACAAAAAAAAAAAAGGGTTTAAGGGTTTAAAAGGGTAAATATATGAAAAAGAAACTCTCGACCACTCCTTGATGTCTGCGATTTCTGCATTGCGACCCCTGTTAAATTACCATGTTTCATCCATAAAATCCCCCCAAAATCCAGCTGTGGCCATTCACAGCTGTGTCTTGACACTCAGTGATACATGCGACGTGGAGTTTTTGGATCAAAACAAGGTAAGCACTCGATAATATCTCGTCAAAGTTATGGCGTCTGTAATTCTGCTCTCGCGTGCTCTCGCCTCCAGATGGGGTTTTGCTGTATAAAAACAACAACAAAAAAAAGCCCTCCTGTTCAAAATTTTTATTCCCCCAGAAAATTGAGATTTTAAGCTTTCCAATGATATCGGACAATTTTGAAAGTTGGCTAAATTGGGGGTCTCAGAGCGGAACTTCAAGTCGCCTGAGTGTTTTCCGCCTAACGCATAGTAACGCACGCCTTTCCCGCCTCAGTAACGGGAACGGTGTTGCCAAGATGAGAAAAGTAATTAATTAGATTACTCATTACTGAAAAAAATAACGCCGTTAGTAACGGCGTGAGAATATAACGCCGTTATTAACAACACTGTTTATTACATTCATATAGGTCAGGGGTGTCACGGCCCCAAAATACTTTGCAGCCTCCCCCCCCCAATTGTACTATTCGTTTTCCCCACACATAAAATATAAATACCTGGGCCGGCAATGACAGAGTAAAGCTAATGCTACCTTTCGAATAGACGTCCCCATTCCCCGAAAGGGTTAATACAAAGTTGCTCGGCGTTTAACGTTAATCGAGTCGTTGAGTATCGACCGCTAGCCGTTATTCGCCGGCCCGTGGCGTCGCAGGGCGCCGGGGGTGGAGTCGAGGTCAAGCGAGACGCGCCGCCCGGCGGGGGTCCGTTCAGAAAATCGGTCTAACGCGGCGCTCATTAGCGGCGTGTAACGGCTTCATTTCCGCGCAACTTGTCCGTGAGGGTAGCGGCGGGCGGGGGGGCGGGGGGTGGTGTGGGGGGGGGGGGGGGGGCGTCCTGTCGTCTCGCCTTCAGACACGAGCAAATAAATGATCACTGCGGCAGTCCGGATTATAGGTCACTCATTTATTCTGGCATAATTGCACTGCTGACCTTTGCAATTCAATTAAGGCTTAGATGTGTTTAAATGAGGGCGTGTGGGGGGGGGGGAGTAAATGCTAAAACACCCCCACCCGCTCCGGTTGAAGTGGGAGGGGGTGGGGGGGATTACCACAGCGGATGCGCTAAAGGTCAGCCGAGAAATATGTGGCAGGGGCTCGCCTGTCACAAGATCTGATCCCGGAAAAGGGACTGTTAGCAAAGACTTGCATGAGTGGAAAAAAAGACAACAATGTGTCAAACTAGCTAGGGTTGACTCCAGAGAGACAACTCATTTGATGTCCAATCCATTTGGCAAATGTACGGTCGTTCCCTCCCTTGCCCCAGTCAGCATTCACCGATTTCTACATGACAAACAAAATCGAGTTGAGCCTGATTTAAGGCTGCAAAATGATGCAGCTCGTGCTACGTGATTTGCTGCAAAAAATGTCCGTCATGTCGTCATTGTGGAATGTTTGTGTGGAATTACGGAGTCAAAAGTGTTAACGCAACAAAAATGAGACAACACAAGCGGGAAGCGAAATGAGCGCAGCCAATCAGGTGTTGCCATGGCAACAAAGGCACGGGATGGCAGAAGAGGGGGACAAGGGTGCGACGGAAAAACCCTCGGAGCGTTTGGTCCAAATCCTACTAGTGCTACTATCGGCCCCATTTCTTAGCGTGCTGATCAAAGGCAGTAGAGAGAAAACAAAAATGACCGGCCAAAGGTCACTAGTAAGCACAAGGAGTATACTAGAGCACTAGTAACGTGACTTGGCCCAAAGGCCGCGGGGCGTTTCCTCGGCGACGGCGGGAAGCGTATTAGTACTCGCCGTCGAGGCTACCTGCTAGCGCGTTAATGTTGCCGAGTCCCACTGTGGCGCCCGCCAGGCCCTGCAGCGTGCCCAGCGACGTCAGCGAGCTCATGGCGCCCGCGCTGGAACCGGCGGGGGCGCCCGCTGCTGGGGACACACAGGGAGACAAACAACATATGGGTCAAGAGGACTCGCGGAGGGTCCCGCGCGAGGCGCCTGCCGAGCCGACTGGAGCGCAAAAAATTACCGAACGACAACAAAGGCAAAAAAAAAAAGCAGGATGGGCTGAATGCGGATGAGGTGATGATGGCGTCCATGCAGGCCGGCGACTAGTGAAAGTGAGGCGCAACCTTCCCCGAAGATGATGAAGAGAACGCTTATTTGCTGTCAACTCCAAGCAAGAGATGCTTGTGGTTACCCGAAATGGATATCTTTTTTTTTTTTTTTTGAGTGTCATCGTAGCCGTCTAATTTTGTGGCTCTTAAAAACTCTAATGAGTTTATCACGAGTTGGCATCCAATCCGTTTGAAGTGGAAGCGTCGACAGGGTTGGTAGTCACTGTCGTCGGACGACTGTCGCCGTCGGTGGCAGCCATCGAGTTAAGCGACATTGTATTTGTTCTGAAACTTTAGGAATACATTTTAAACAGCAACTAACGAACCAATTCAGTTGGCTAAAATTCAAGCTCACACTTTTCTTGCACACAATCCAATTTTTGTGCGGATGCATTTTGTGTAACCACAGCAGTGCTCATGGCAACGAGGCAGCGGAGAGGAAGATAATCAACTATTTTTTCCAAGCGGCGGGGCTAAAGGTGGCCGCGGCCGCTGCGCCCGACAACAAAAAATAACCTCGCTAGCACCGAGAAACGGCGGCACAAAACAAGTACGCGCACACACAAATAGGGCGCGTGACACAAATGGGTGATCGGGCGACTCGGCGCCGATGTCCGCGACCGATGGCGAAGAGCCCCCCGGCGGCGTTACGAACGAGCCCGCCGCGCCGTTACCTGGGCTGGCCAGCGCTCCCAGGGAGGCGGCGCCGGACGACAGGGCGTTGGCGGTGGACGGGCCGGCGGAGTTTTGGGCCGCCGCCGCCGCCGCCGCCGCCAAAGTGGCCAAGTTCTGCAACTGTAGCGCGCTCATACCTGCACAGAGGGGGGAGCCACAGAGTCTTCAGTCAAGCCTCGGCCGGCCCGCGCCCATCGACGGGTCGTATATCGAGTGTGTCGGCCGCGGGAGTACGTACGACACACTCACACTGGGTCAAAAACCAGACGGAGATCCGCGATTGGAAGGTTGGCGGGAAATCGGGGATCAAACCGGTGATGAAAAAATAAAAACCCACACAAACCGGCGTGATGGATAAGCAAACACTCGCAGCTAAACCGGTTTCCGCTCGTATCGTATCGATCCGTATCACCATGGACGTTTGGCAAACTCCGCCCCCCCCCCCCGTGAGCCGTGGGTTATCGGACTGGCGACAGTAACTGAGGGGGCGGAGCTTTGGTAAAAGGCACGAGCGCAGTTGTTACGAGTAAGACAATTCAGTGACTTCAAACCTGGACAAAAAGACAAGGACTCATGCACCCGTCAAGACCGGGGAAATTTGCGCGAGACTTCTAATCATGTATTTCCTCGGTGCGGAGCTTTCATCGACGTGCGCTGCGCGTGACCCATCCCCGCCCCGTTTTGCTTCCCATTCCCTCCTTGAGACCGGGGAAATTTGCGCGAGACTTCTAATCATGTATTTCCTCGGTGCGGAGCTTTCATCGACGTGCGCTGCGCGTGACCCATCCCCGCCCCGTTTTGCTTCCCATTCCCTCCTTGTCAAAGGCTATCGCGGCAGTTCGAAGCAGGAGCCGGTGGGCAGATAACAAAGCGGGCAAGAAAACGAGGTCAAACTTTTTGACGAGGTAAAACTGCCGTATCTGCGCCGACGCCAGGCTTTCAATTGAATGTTGACGAACGCTCGAAGAGCAGATGCTGCCAAAAGCTCGCGCAGTCCACAAAACAAAGAAAAACAAGACCCCTTTGTTTCAAGAAGACGGACAGTGGCTATAGGGACGTGCCCGTCATTGACGGCGCTAGACGTCCGATCCGTTCGAATTGGGAGTGCTGGCGGCAAACGAGTGAGCAATAAACTAAGAGCCAAAAACTTCTTTTTGGGCTTTTTCAAGGAAAATTCCACACCAAACAACAGAGGAGACCAACCAGGCAGCCGCCGCCGCGCTTCCCGTCTGTCCTCGTTACAAGATCAAGACAAATCTTTATAAATCTTTGGGGGCCAAAAGATAGGGCGCCACAGTTTCATCTCCTATGCTCTTTGCTCGCCACGAAACAACGGGGAGGCGCTACAAAGGCCGGCCCGGACTCACCCGCCATCTGCTGGATCCCGCTGAAGGCGCCCAGGTTGCCGGAGGAAGTCGCCTGTTGGAGCAGCTGCGGACCAAGAACATCACGAGACGGTTAAAAAGACTGTGGCCAAACGGACACCATTTCAGCGCCACTGACCGCGACCGACAAAATGAGTCGATCGCATCCCGTCCGTTTGAGCGGGAGGGTTGGCGGCCAACGATAAACTCGTTTCAAAAGTTTCAGCGATCGGACGTCATCGACGGTAACGAAGGAATTCATTTTTCACCCTGAAATCGAGCCACATTCAACATGACGTTTAAATATGAAATCCTTAGATGAGCCATTTCCTTTTTTCTGACATATCGACAAAAGACCAATCGGTGCCCTCATTTTGAGAAGATCTGTACATCCTAATTGGATCGTTAGGAGGATCGAAAACAAAGCGTACGGCTGGCTGACTTAAAAGAGGAGCGAGGGGTCTAAACGAGCCCTAATGCGCCGCGACGGCTCCGCCGACAAGTCGAGCGCTCATCCGGACGCCTAATTAGATTCCTAAACAAAAGAAGAGTGCTGCTGAACCCTCCCCAAAATCGAAAGGAAGAGAAATCGACGTACGGCAAGAATCTGCTTTTTGACAACGCGTTCAATCTAAAAGCAACGACGATCGTTGTTTTGTAAATAAGCCCAAGACGCCAGCCGGAATTTTGACGAAAACGGGAGCTCCGGAAACCAGCGGATCGCGGCCAAAAGACAAATGAGAAATATTCAAAGTTTAATGACGGCCCGGCAAGAGCTCCTAAAAATGGCGCTCATTCATCTCTCGTCTCTTCCTCCTTTATGTCTAATTTGGGAAGGCTTTGTGGTAGGGTTGTCATGGTAACAAAGATGAGGAGACCTTTAAACTGCTCATCCTTTATTGTTGGAAAGCACTTTGAAACTAAAGCTGAATTTAGTTCTTCGCCTCTAACAATAGCGTGCCTGCGAGCGAGCGTTTTACTCTCGCGTCCGAGATTTCAAGTGCTGGTCAATGTCCAAAATGATCTGCGCGGGAATTTTGCGGATGGCTCAACTGGGGAAGATCTCATATTTTAGCAAAGATAGTAATATTTTCTTTCATCGAAAGCAGATGACCGCCGGGAGGCAGCCTTTTCGGCAAAAAGTGGCTCGGCCAGCTGGTTCCATCTCATTTTTGGCAGAGGATCAAAACGATAGTATTCCCGTGAGTATCTTAGATTGTGTGGTTATTTGCTCATTTTCACAATGAAATTATTTACTGCCATTAAGACGATAAACGTCCAATCCATTGGATTGGGAATACACACTCACAGTTTATGTGGTTTGGACGTACCCCGCCGTCATTGGCGGCCGATGAAGTGACAACACGAGTCACCGGTTGGAAAAACAAAATAAATCTTAGACAGTGCTCATTTTTTTCAAGGACGGTTATTACTGGAGGTGGTAATCTTTGGGCCACTAAGGATTCGATTGCAATTCAGAGACTCCGATTTGATTATAAATGGATAATTGATAAAGAAGGCCCCTTCCCCCGCTTGTAATGTTTTGTATATTAGTTCCAAAATAGTTCAAAAATCGTATCAGGCTAAACCAAACTACTATTTCAGTCTCACATTAACAGTTAAAAACAGTAAATTAAATACTCAAGTCCCCATTCTGTATCAGCAGCTTTAAACTACATTCAATTCATTAAATGTTGTGAGCTCAGAATGCAGGTCTACTGGCAGTTCCCAGGGTTTGTAAAAGTACTGTCTTAGCCACCAAGCCCCCCTGTTTTATGGAATCAGCTTCCAGCTAATATTAACAGTCTGCACATTTAAGATTAGATTAAAATCGTTCTTATTCGACAAAGCTTATGGTCAGGCGAGTTGAAGTCGGATTAGACTCACAGTTCAATCTAAACTGCAATAGAAGCTATCATGCTGGGGGAAGTACAGTCACTGAGTTCTATCTTCTATCTATCTATCTTCTGAAAAGACAGAAGTCCTTATAATAGGCCCAAAAAGTGTGAGAGACTCTTTAGCTGCCCAAATAGTCACTCTGGACAATGTAAGTGTAGCCTCCAGCACCACAGTTAAAAACCTAGGAGTTTTATTCGACCCTGACTTATCGTTTAAAGCTCACATTAAACAAACTTGCAGAACGGCCTTCTTTCACCTGCGCAACATAGCCAAAATTAGAAACATTTTATCTAAAAGCGATGCAGAAAAATTAATTCACGCGTTCGTTACATCGAGATTGGATTACTGTAACTCCCTACTTGCTGCTTGTCCTAAAAGTTCTCTAAAAGGTCTTCAGCTTGTCCAAAACGCAGCAGCAAGACTTTTAACAGGAACCAATAGAAGAGAGCACATCACCCCTGTGCTCCAGGCCCTTCACTGGCTTCCAGTCGAGTTTAGAATTCAATTTAAAATCCTCCTTTTTACATTTAAGACCATGAATGGGTTGGGGCCATCTCATCTCACCGATGCTCTGGTTCCATACCGCCCCAACAGAACACTTCGTTCTCAAAATGCAGGTCTACTGGTAGTTCCCAGGGTCTCTAAAAGTACTGTCGGAGCTAGAGGCCTTTAGCCGCCAAGCCCGTTTTATGGAATCAGCTTCCAGCTAATATTAAAGAAGCCGAGACAGTCTGCACATTTAAGATTAGATTAAAAACGTTCCTATTCGACAAAGCTTATGGTCAGGCTAGTTGAAGTCGGAGTAGACTCAAAGTTTAGTCTAAGCTGCACTAGAAGCTATAAAGCTGGGGGAAGTACAGCCACTGAGTTCTATCTCCTTTTTCTCACTCTACCTACCACTTATCTTACTCTATTTCTATTTTCCAATGTTAATATCTAGTTGTTTAGTCTCTTCATCACTAGTCACCCAGTGTCCCCATTCCCCCCTCCCCTATTTTTCAGCTGCAGCCTCCTGACTGTCCGGACCCCAAGCTGGATGGACGTCCTCGTGGCTACCCCCGTCTCATCTGGCTAGATGGACCCCTTCTTGTTCCTTTACTCCACTGCATCTTTACGGACTGTAACTTCCCCTGCATTAGCGGTCCTGGGGTTCCTGTCTATCCGTCCTGGGAGTGGATCTCTCCTGACTGTGGTACTCCCCAAGGTTTCTCATTTTTCTCCCGAAGACTGGAGTTTTTGGAGTTTTTCCTTGCCGACATGGAGGGTCTAAGGATGGGGGATACCCAGGACTTGAATTTATTTATTCATCTTTGTTTCTTCCTTTGCTGTTTCTGATTGTGTATCATATTGCCTCTGCAAAGCCCTTTGAGACGGCGTTGTTGTGATCTAGGGCTATACAAACTGAATTGAATTGAATCTCCTTTTTCTCACTCTACCTACCACTTGTCTTACTTTATTTCTATTTTCCAATGTTACTGGGACTAGTTAAGTAGTCTCTTCATCACTAGTGTCCCCCTTGAGGGGTTGGAGCTATTTTTCAGCTGCAGCCTCCTGACTATCCGGATCCCTGGCTGGATGGCCGTCCTTGTTGCCACCCCCGTCTCATTTGGCTAGATGGACCTCTTCTTGTTCCTTTACTTTACTGCATCTTTACAGATTTAAACCCTGTTTGCTAATTCCCATTAGCAGTCCTGGCGCATCCTGTCTATCTGTCCTGGGAGTGGATCTCTCCTGACTGTGGTACTCCCCAAGGTTTCTCATTTTCTCCCAAAGAGTTTTTTTTCCTTGCCGACATGGAGGGTCCAAGGATGGGGGATGGCCAGGACTTGAACTTTATTTATTCATCTTTGTTGACTTCATTTGCTGTTTCTGACTGTGTATCATATTGCCTCTGCAAAGCCCTTGGAGACAACCTTGTTGTGATTTAGGGCTATACAAATAAAATTGAATTGTGAATCAACCGTTAAAGTTGCTCCTGTTATTCCATAATTTCCCTTCTGTCTACTTTTGACATGTCAAAGTTTTCAAACTCTTTCATCATTTAAAGATAGATTCAAGTCAAAATTTTGCCGATTTCAGAGTATTTTAGATAAAAAGTTCATTAGGTTCACTACAACACAGCCTTCTAGAGAAGTCTACTACTTTAAGATGGCAGCTGTTGACGAACGCCAGTAAGTCTGTCATTTTGCATTTAGTTCTACATTTATGTTATATCTACCATAGCCATATGTTTTTAGCAACTAGCAACTGGGCTCTGTTTGTAGCGGCTGGCTGTTGGCCACAGTCAGGTATTATTGTTTTATATACCGTATTGGCCCGAATATAAGACGGCCCTGATTATAAGACGACCCCCTCCTTTTTAAGAATCAAGTTTGAAAAAAAGACTTTTTACTACCAAATTCATTTTTATGCAGAAAATAATGACAGTACATCCGAAACAAATGATTATAACAATATATTTGAGAGAAAAAGCATGTTATTTTGCTTCATTCAAATCTTAATATCTGAACATTTAAATATGTAAACCAAACAGCAGTCACATTTGAAATGTAAATAAACCAATTTATTGTGCTAAAACAACAAAATTGCAATAACTGCATTAACCATCAAAGTCGTCTTGAAACAAATCTGAATAAGGAAAAACATTGCACTAAAATAAAGCAAACTGGTTAAACTTGAGAGTAGCGGAGATCTGTCATGACAGAACATCGCTTCAATGATATCTGGCGCCATCTTGCGTCAGACCGCGAATATAAGACGACCGCCTCTTTTTCAGTCTTATTTCAATGCAAAAAAACACCGTCTTATATTCGGGCCAATACGGTATCTAGCGGCATGAGTTGAACACGATGTGTCCTCTCGGTCCGTTCCCCACGGCGTCCCGAAGACTGCGTTGACTGTGTTTTAGTACCGCTTGACCTGGTATAATTCAATCATCGGAATTTGGATGTTTGTGAACCGTTCTCGAATCTTCTACGGCCGAATCGGGAATGATCTAAGAATCGGAAATTTCTCACGCCTCTAGTTCTTACCGCTAAATACTGCGGCGTGAGCCCGCCCAGTCCCGTCAGGCCCCCCCAGGTGGTGGCGCTGTTGAGCTGCTGCATTTGCTGGGCCAGCTGCTGCTGCAGACGCCGCTGCTCTTTGTCTTTCTGCGTGTCGGCGAACTTCACCACGATGGGGGACGAGCATCCCTGCCGGCGAGCGACGGGAAACAAAAATCAAACAGAAAAACAAAAAAAAATATCATTTGTCCGGCACGTGTGGAGTTCAGGGACCTCCAAAATAATCTGTACAAAAGACAGGGAGGCCCATTAAAACAAATATCATGTATTCTTTATGGCAGCGAAATAACAGGCAAACGACACGCGCGCGCTACTCAAGCCCGCCAGACTCCAAAGCCGGTGGGGCCCACGAGGGCTCGGTTATCTCGGAGTCCAGAAAGCGATTTCCCGACTTTTCCCCACTATTTCATCAGCCGCGTACGCGTGCCCGCATGAGCGCGAGCGAGGTAGCGCGATCGGACGCCGAGTGACCGGGAAAACGAGAAAGAGCGGTAACGGGTCGAAGGGGAAGATTGAGTGATTTGGACCGGCGGCGGGAGTCACTCTAATTAAGAGAGATGGCTTTTCCTGAGATGATGGTAAAATTGGGAACACGCCTGCCGCCACTGACGGTGAATCCGTTTGGACTGGGAGGGGGCCAATGAATGAACTGGATTGGATGGACGGGGATCGCTGTCAATGGCAGCCAATGTGTTGAAAAATACTTTGGAAGTGTCATGACATCGTTGTCAAAAAGAAAAACCCTAAATGACCCATGTGAACCAAAATGCCAAATGTCTGGTGCCTTTTCTCCACTTTTGTGTGGTCATGACGCAACGCGTATCATCCATACGTTTGCTCCCGAGTCAAAGGGTGGCCGAATGAAGCCCGTCAGACATTGGCGATGAACGCAACGACCGCGACGGGAAGAGCCCGATGTTGGCGGCCGGCCGATTGGCCGGCCCGGGAAAAAGGCGAGACCGATCACCTGTCTCGCCGGCAGCCGCTTTCATTAGGACGTGACATTCAGGCGGCGAGCGGCGCCCGCCTGAATGTCATGGCGTAATGAGACGCGGGATATGACAGTGACGGGCCTGTCAACGCGTACGCACGCACACCGTGATATGTGCGACCGCGCACACCTGGGAGGGAAGGTCGCGAGCCAGTTTTTTAATGCTTAGTTTTCCTGGAAAAATAAACACTGACCACGTGTGAATCTCATTTAGGATGTTTTCAGAACAAGCGGTTGCGTCAACAAGTTTCGGTTGACCATCGCTATCCGTTTTTCCCCACAAAATGACATTTTAGGATATATTTTTAATAAGGATTTTTCTCTCAATGCTGTATTGTCTCATTGTGTCAAATTTAAGAAGGCCCCACAAAAATACAAAAAAAACTTTAATTTGGCACAATGCTGACTGACAACATCATTAAAGCCTCTCCGAGTAGGTGGATCTTATGGTCAGGGTGATTATTATGATCGCGCCTATTAAGGGGGATGTGGGGGGTCGGGGTTTGAATGCCACATACAGCCTGTTATTAGCGCTGACTCACTCGTGTAATTCTCTACCAACGGCAGGCCTGTCACCCATCCGAGCGCACAAAAGAAAAATAAGCGGCATCCGGGACCCCCATTAAGGTGCAGCTGATGAGGTCTTGAGCAACCTCCTCCTTTGTGTCAAAGGTTTTTTTTTTTTTTCCCCCCACAAGGCGGGTGAAGCATCGCCAAGTGGAAAAAAAGATGACGTTTTGATGCACTTGCTCTCGTACATGTGTCGCCTAGTTTTTGTCACATGACTCTACGATACACGGCGCAATCATTTTTGTCCTAGGCGGAGCATGACGGTGATCTTTGCGAAAATACGTCATAAAACTGCAATAGCTTCACAAGGTCGGACCCGACGGAATTATTTTCAAAATTCAGCCCCCAAAGACGGTTTTACGCGAAATTTGCTCGGCGTGTCGATCGTGAATCGACTTACAAAAAAAGTCTCAAGAAGAAATGCTGAAAAAGTTTGGTTCCAAACGTGGTATCGGATGATTGTTTGACCGCCATCGAGTTCAGGGAAAGTGGCAAACGCACAAATAATCAAAGTATACAAGATGAGAGGGTACAATACCTCCATCGTCTGAGACTGGTGCATGGCTTTGATTGCATTCTGTGCCATAGCTCGGGTGGAAAACGTGACAAAGGCACATCCTGTAGGGAGGAGGTGGGCGGGTAGGGGAGGGGAGGTTTGGCGGGGAGGGGAGGGGACGGGGGAGGGATGGTGGGACAGCGAGAAGGAGGGCAGGAAGAGGAGGAGGAAAGACGAGAAAGAACAAAAACAAGACAAAAGGGTTGGACACGTCGTCGTTATAAAAAAACCCACAAGAGACCCAAATAACAGAGAACGGGACAACGAGCGTTGTCGGTCGCTATAGCAACAACAGCAGGAAACGAGCAGCCACGGCCCCGCCCTCTTTCCACGCGGCTCCACCTCTCCGCCATCCGAAGCATCGGATCGGTCGCGACGTCGTCACCGATCCACCAGAAAAGCCTCGCGCAATTTTTGGGAGTACGACAAGCCTACCAAATTTCAGGCCGCAATTTTTCAAAGTCACTTCGTAGGACAAGAATTCCTGCCGGCCAGCTCTATCAAATTTCAATCCCCGTTACGCACAGACATTTGGAGTCTGAAAATGGATTTGAAAAGTCCCTGCAACGTGAAGTTTGGGAAGAAAGTCGACTGCGGGAGACCATCAGAGAAACATTCCGCCATTTTGGTGCCGACGGAAACAATGGAGGTTAGCCGTTTTGGCGTCCCGCTTCGATTCGGATGAAGCCCCCCCTCCGGATTCAGCGCCGACGTTTGGAAAAGTCGTCGGACGAGGCTAAATAAAGCGCCGACCTGGTTATTTATTGGACTTTTCCAGCACTAAAAATACCTCCCGGTGGCGCGGAAGCAAACGGTCCTTCCGTGAAAGTAGGCTAGCTCCCTCGGCCCGCCGGCGGTACGATCCATATTTTATTAATAGCGCGACGGCTCCTCTGATTGATGCCGCGATTTTTAATAGCGGCTCGAGAGGGAGGGAGGCGGGCGGGGGTTCGCTTTTGGAGCTGTTTATTTGCCAACCTGGCGGGGGTGTTTATTCAGCCGCCAAATACTTCCTCCTCTTTTCACTCGCCGCTAAGTGCGAGCCCGGCGTCTAAAATATTGATCGGGACAAAAGCGCGGCGCCGGGGAGGACAAATTGCTACCGGCCTTTTCTCGGAGGACGGAGAGAGCGTGGAGCACGTTGAGAAAGTCGGAGCCGCGGTAAAACATCCAGAACGACGACACCGGAACTACACGACAACCAGAACGACACGCGACTGACAAGATGACACGGAAGCTGGCGTGACGGGAGGAGGAAGAGGAAGGGGGAAACGCGGGAAGCACAAGTGGACGAGCTCAGCTCTTTGGGCGCCGTTGCCGACGTTCGATCGCTCCGTCCGTTTGAAGCGGGAGGGTCGGCCTCCTTCTTCAAACGGATCGGACGTCTACCGGGGACCAAATTGAGAGCGGGTCTTGAGCTCTAATCCTCGGCTTGTGAAAAATGGGGTATAACCTCAGCGAGTGATGACAGGACCACAGTGAGTTCAGGCTGGGAGGTGAAGCACACGTACAGGAGTGATGTGGTGGTGGAGGAAGGGGGGTGAGTGGGGCGGGGCAGGAAAAAGGGGTCAGGGTAGAGAGGGAAAGATGCTATATAGAGCCAAAATATTCCCAGCAGCCCCGATATATAACAACAATTCACATTGAACGGGAGCGCGACCAGAGGTGGGAGGCGAGTCTCGACTGTGTCGAGCGCCGGCCGGTTGGTTGGCCGGCCGGCCGGCCGGCCGGCCGGCTAAATTTCACTGCTCCTTCAAATAGTCCTGATCCGTTATCGTCTTTTTGGACTGAGATTTGGCCAAAATGGTGCTTCCCCCACCTCTGAGCGAACCCTTTCCAGATGGTTCCGTCGTGAACGGAGGTTTTCCCGGCGGCCCGCCTCCGAACGGAAACGGGCGAGCGGCGTCCGCCGAAACGCAACGCACCTCTGCTCAGCCCGTCGGGGCCCCGCAGGATCCGACACTCCTCGATCTGGCCGAACGCCGAGAACATGACCCGGATGTCGTTCTCGTTGCACTTCTTGGACACCATGCCGATGAACAGCTTCCTGTCTTCCACCGCTGCGGCGGAACCAAAAAAGAAGCACAAGAAAAAAAGAAAAAAAAAAACAGCGGTAATTACCGGATCTCGTCGGCTGCCGTCGGCGTCCAATTCATTTAAAGCCGCTAGCGCCCTCCCTCCCGCTTCAAGTGGATCGGACGTCTACGGGCGATAGACTCGTTGAAATTCGCTCGACGGGTGGGAAACCGGCGTCGACGAGCGCCACTTATCTCCATTCTCTTTTTTTTTTTTTTAAACGCGCAAACAATCGACGGAGCAAAATAAACAAGCGCGCTATTGATTTCCCAGAGTGCAACAGAGCGCTTATCTGCTTCTTTGCCGCGCGCGCCCGGCGCTGACACTCGCCTCATTAAAAATGAATTGGATTAGCATCGAATGCGCGACGGATGGGAGACCGCCAAAGTTCCTCGCCGTCACCTGCGGTCTCCTCGCGCTCCTCCGGGGAACGCCGGCGAGTCGACTTCGCGACGTTAATGAGACGAGAGCTTTTTTGGCGCCTCGCGGTTAGCAAAAACACCTGACGGCCGAGAGGTACTGGGTTCGAATCTTCTATTTGAAGGAAGAGCTGTCAGAAAATATTCAAGCTATTCACTATGAGTGTGGGGGAAAAAACATAGAAGCCTCAGGTTGGGCAAAACTATGTGGAAAAAGAAACATGGCTTCCAGTCCTTAGAAATGTTGACCACCACAAACATAGATATCGACACCTTCCAAAAATAATCCTCTTCAGTCATTTTTTTTTTTAGTAAACAAGATTTTTGTCGTCAATGACTTAGGAAATCACTTGAAGAGTGGGACAAAATAACGCAAGCGACGGTGTTGTAACTAACCGGCGGCCATCTTGCAACAGGAGACTTCTTTGGCAGGCTCGAAAGGTGATTTACTCTAGTCTTGACAACAGTTTGGATTTGAACAAACATTGTTAATGTGCCTGTGATCCCAAAACAGTAAGTTATAAAAAGCATTTTGAAGTAAAATGACATTTTCCAGTACTCGCTTGATTGAATTTCGAGCGTCCTGTCCTTAACTCACTGGCCATTGACAGAGCTACACATCCAATCCGTTTGAAGCGGGAGGGTCGGCAACGTTGGCCGCCAGACTCCCAGTTCAAACGGATTGGACGTATACTCCCTACAAACTCATTTCAATACAGGGACGATTGGATAATTAGAAGTCTGTCTTTGTCAACGGCACGACGGTTTGTTCCCGTTGCCTTGTAGCACTCATATACAGTAGGCTATATATCTATGATTGCAAAAACAAATGCTCAGGAGGTCAAAGTAATGAACATGCTAACTTTAGCCCACTCCATTCACTTTCTACCACTCTGCGTGTCTCATTACTTGTTGTTTATAAGCCGGATGGCGGCGGCGGCGTGGCCTAATAGAGCCAGCGGCAGGCATTCATCACGCTAACGCAGCCTTTATTTCCAGGTCGTGATCATGAAGCGGAAGGAGACGCGCGGCGTGCGAGCCGCGCCATATTTCAAGCGACGCCACCGTGCTCGGGTCGCCGCCCTTATCGCTACGCTCCGCCGTTTAGCCGCCGCCGCCGCCACTCACGTCTCGCTCTTCAAATTTGAACAACCGCCATTGGTAGACGTCCGATCCCCCCCTCTCGACTCGGTTTCCCGAACTCCCCGAAGGCGCGTCTTCTGAGGGAAGCGAGACGGCAAACTTCCTCGGCGCGATGAAGAGAAAGGAGGGGCGGCGTCGGCGAGGCGCAATCAATTGCCGAGCGGTTGTTAAGAAAGCGGGTCGCCGCGAGGGAGCGGAAGCGAGCGGTTCAGCGGCGGGCCAAAATGCTTCAACTCGGATTGACCTGCCGCAAACATTCAATAATTCAACACGCCGTACGTTGGCGCGCGTCGACTTTCTTTTACTTCCTAAGATGACGGCACCTGCAACAGGGTACATCTATGCAATTGATTGTCGCGTGTGCTCGCGCGCGCTCACCGTTAGACTTCTCACTGTCCGCGGGCTTCATCTGAATGGGGTGGTGCATCTGCAAAAACAGACAAAAAAAGAATCCATTTATTGCATTTACACGCTTAAGAAGGAATAAAATGATGAACGGTAGTCGGAAGCGGCGATCGACCCTCGTTAGAGTGTGTTAAGCCCTGGAATTTGCTTTCCTTCGATAGACAGCAGAGTTCCTTGAGACATATCTGTCCAATTTTCCAATTAGACGAAGGTGAAATTGGTGTCCAACTTTCATTCTACTGAGCATATTTACCAAAGCAAAATGGCACTTACCCTACAATTGTGAACACGCGTCCTTGAGACGGCTTCCACTCAAAACTCTTGAAATGACTATCGCTTTTAGACGTCCAATCCATTGGAAGCGACTGAACGTTCGTTCGTTCGTTCAACCCTCCCCGTCCAAACGGATCGGACGTCTATTCCAGTCAATGAGGTCTAAACGTAATCAATCCAAAGCCCGCGATTCCAGATGATGTGATGAGGTCCCCAGTTTTCCGTATGTTCTTAACAGCAAATATTTCAAAAATGATGAGATTAGGTTTGCCACGTCTGCCGCTTCCTTGATGGGGAATTATGTCGGCATTTGATCAGCACGGTGACGGATGACACAGATTCTCCGAATCTGGCGCTGAATCAATCACGCTCGACGCCGGCCGGGTCTGCGGATGTGCGCCCTTAGGCTTAGTCGCACTGCCGTACGAGACTTTGATCATCCAATTCTATCACGCACCTTCGACCAAAGTCTCCCTTTTCATCCTCCTCCAACGATCCGTCAGTTCACCCGTCTGCCCGAAGAGGGCCGACGAGACGAAGACGAGTCGAGGCGCCGTCGTCTCGGCTCGAGCAATGTTACAACACGTCGAAAAGATGCAAAAGGGACCAATGTCGCCAAATCGTTCCCGCTTAAAGTGGATTGGACGTCTGTTGCCGTCAATGGCAGCCAAACTATGTGAGATTTATAAGACAAATAAGGCCCCTGTTCTATTTTAATGTAATAAAAACATTTGAAAATTTGTGCATGAAAGTTTTTAAACGTCGTGACGACGGACAAAAAAAATGTTCAGATTAGTACAATTTTTCTTTTTTTTACTGGCCTATTCATTTTTCTCTGGCGCGTGGCCCTAATATTTCCCCGCAAAACATGAGACTGAAGGTCAGACGCTCGCGAGGCAGAAAACGAAGACGAGCGCGAGTGCTGTCTTTTTTGGGCGCGCATCAAAAGCAGTCGCTCGCCGTTAATCCGTCTCCAGAAAAACAAAGGGAGCATAAAGACAAAAAAAAAAAAAAAAAAAAAAAACCCGTTGGCCGACAGTCACTCTTGAAAAGTGCAAACGCTGAAATTTGAAGGGGGTGGAGCAGCGCCTTCGGGGCGAGATGCTGAAATGCTCTCACAAACACTATTCAAACATTCGTACACAGCTCACCTGAATGAAACTAAAGGTCAGACTTTTACCTTGGCAATAACGACTACATCGGCAGGAAGTACTCACTTGTACTACGCACAAGTACGCACGCACGCACGCACTGTGCCACACAAGCTGCGCGACACGCAGGTGCGCGACGGCGGGCCGCCGGGTCAAAGTCGCACAGATGGTCGGCACGGTCGGATATCGGGCCCGAGCAACCCGTTCGCTCCTTCAGATTTGTAGAGTGGTAAACAAACTCATTTGACGCATTGGCCGCCATAGACGGCACGAAACGTTCAATCCCTTTTGACTGGAAGGGGCGAATGAACCAACGGCAACGGCACTGAAAGAGGCGCATTGACAGTCAAGTCCTCCAGTTAGAGCGAATTGAACGTTTACTGTTGTCAATGGCGAGCAATACCTTCAATATGAAATAGAAAATAAATGCTTGATTTTTGTCAGTGTGTATGTCAGTGTTTAATTAAAAGAAATATATATATACTGCTGGCCAAAAGTATTGGCACCCCTGCAATTCTGTCAGATAATGCCGAATTTCTCTCAGAAAATGATTGCAATTAGAAATGCTTTGGTAGAAATTAGGCCTGAACGATATTGGAAAAAAGTATTGCTGCGATTTTTGGGGGGTTTGCGATATTAAAAAAAGAAATTTTTACTAGATGACTTCAATAGCTGTTTGGAAAGACTTTGGATGAGTCATCATGACCACAGTGTATAGTATTCCATCGTTTTTCGCGGTTAATAGGGACAAGAACCCGCCGCGATAAGTGAGCGCGGAGAAAAGAAAGAAGAGGTTAGGGTTAGAAAGAAGCAAAGAACTGTCTGAGGACTTGAGAAGCAAAATTGTGAGGAAGCATGGGCAATCACAAGACTACAAGTCCATCTCCAAAGATCTGAATTAGGGATGTCCCGATCCAGGTTTTTGCACTTCCGATCCGATACAGATATTGGCCGATACCGATACCGACCCATCTGAGCATGTGTTAAAGTTTCAAGTTATTTAGCCTCCTTAGTTAGTTGTCAGACTCATGTTGAAAAAGGTTTTAGTACTCTTGATAACAACTAGCCAGCTGAATTAGGTGAGTTTGAATAACAAACAACGGTTGGTAACAAGAAACTGACCTGTTTATTCAGTGACAAACACAAAACATTATAAATAACAAACAGAAATGGCATAGTCAGTCAGTAAAACGTGCAAATAATATTGTAAACTGTCTTAAAAAAGCAAAAGACTCCAACAACCTCAGTGGAAAATCCCACAAATCCCCCAAGCTATGAGATGCTTTTTATGTTTCGTGCATTAGTTACAAAAATTGTATAAAAAGCCTCTCAGGTTTAAATAAACGACTATTTCAGTATCAAGTTAACATTGTTAAACAGTAAATAAAATACTCAAGTCCCCATTCTGTGTCAGCAGCTTTAAACTACATTCAAATCATTTAATTTTGCCAATCAACTGTTTAAGTTGTTAAAATTGCTCCCGTTATTCCATCATTTCCCTTCTGTCTACTTTCGACATGTGAAAGTTTTAAAACTGTTTTGAAGATAGATTCAAGTCAAGATTTTGCCGATTTAGGAGTATTTTAGATAAAAAGTTCATTAGGTTCACTTAGAAGGTTCACAACAGCCGACTAGGGAAGTCTTCTGCTTTAAGATGGCGGGTGTTTGCTAACGCAGTCAAGTCTGTCGTTTTGCATCTAGTTCTATATACATATGATATCTATTATCTCCAGTAAAACGACGTTGACGTAGTTTGTAGCGGCTGTCAGCAGAAGTCAGGTATTCTTGTGTTTTCTATCCAGCGGCATGAGTTGAGCCAAAGCTGTGAGTTGAGGATTGGCATTACCCGGGTCTAAGACAAGTTATATTTACTTTCGGGACGTAATGCGGTCAGTTTCTGATTGCGTCCCGAAGATCGCGCTGTGTATTAGTTCCGCTTTACTTGACATATTTCAATAATCGGAATTTGGATGTTTGTGAATCGTTCTCCAATCTTCAGCGGCCAAATCGCGTGCTGGATGGTGCGTCTTTACTCACGAGAGATAATGGCTCGTCATCCAGAATGAATTCTTCGGCAATGACTCTTGTTATTCCCTGGGCTTTGGGACTGTCGAGTGCCAGTTTCTCACGCACAGCAAAAGTTTCAGCCAGTGTTAGTTGCGTAGGACCTTTCTTTTTGTCTTCGGTTTTCTTAACATACTCCTCATATTGTTTGTGGTGGTATTTCGCTCAATGCTTGATTAGGTTGGTTGCATTAAAACTTCTTACAGCTTTACCACCACGCTTGACTTTATTGTGGCATATGTTGCTCTCTGCCTCTTCGTCTTTGTCGTCCTTTAAGGTGAAATGATCCCACACAGCTGACATTTTTACCGATAAAGTCTCTCGGTAAATTGGGAGACGGTAATGTAAATGTAGTGTGTTGAAGGTGTGCCGTAAAATGCGGACCGGATTTTAGGGAAACCCAAGCAAAAACTGGAATGGGTGATGTAAATCGGTGCGCTGGAAAACCCGGACCGGACTTTCAAAAACTGGATCGGAAGTCTGGATCGGAATTTTTCCCGTGTTCCGATCCGATACCGATGCGCATTTTTTTGCCCATATCGGCGTCCGATCCGACATCTGTAATCTGAATGTTCCCTTGTCTACCGTGTGCAGTGTCATCAATAAGTGTAAAGCCCACGGCACTGTGGCTAACCTCCCTACATGACGAGAGATTTCAACGAAAGATCGCGCGGACGGTGGATAAAGAACGTCGACTAACATCTGACCAGGTTCAAGCTGTCCCGCGGTCCGACAGTGTCGACCCGTACGATCCGTCGGCGTCTGAATGAAAAGGGACTCTCCCCAGGAAGACCCCACTTCTGACCCAGAGCCGTAAAAAAGTCAGGCCAAAACGAAAGCCAAAAATGTTTTGGAAGAATGTTCTCTGGTCAGATGAGACAAAAGTAGAGCTTTTGGGGAAAATGCATCAACAGGTATAAAAAAAACAAGGCCTTCAAAGAAAAAAAAACATGATCCCCACAGTCAAACATGGCAGAGGTTCCCTGATGTTTGAAGGTTACTTTTCTGCCTCTGGCACTGGACTGCTTGACCGTGTGCATGGCATGATGAAGTCTGAAGACGACCAACAAATTTTGCAGCATAATGTAGAAAAGCTGGGTCTCCCTCAGAGGTCTTCCAGCAGGACAATGACCCAAAAGCACTACAAAACGGTTTGAGAGAAAGCACTGAGACTGGCCAGCAATGAGTCCAGACCTGAATCCCATAGAACACCTGTGTTTGGTTCTCAAATCTCAGAGACCTGGAGCAGTTGACCAAAGAAGAATGGTCTAAAATTCCGGCAGAGCATCGTAACAAACTCACTGATGGATAACTGAAGCGGTTGTTATTTTGTCCAAAGGTTGTGCTACCAAGTATTAGGCTGAGGTTGCCAATACTTTTGTCCGGCCTAGTTTTGGACTTTTGTGTAAAATGCAATAAAAAAAAATTTTTTTTTTTAAAAATCATTCTCTTTTGTCTTTTTTTCATTTCAATAAATGAAGATATTAGTACCAAAGCATTTGTAATTGCAATCATTTTCTGGGAGAAATTGAGCCTTAGCTGACAGAATTGCAGGGGTGCCAATACTTTTGGCCAGCAGTGTATATGTTAATCTGTGTGTCCTACATGACCCAAAATGAGATTTTTTTCCTTTTAAATGACCAAAAATAGTCCCTTGTACCTAAAGGGTTAAATATCAAATCAATATGCTACAGTGGTGCTATGCAGTAATTAAATAGGATTTCAAAATAAGTATGGTAAATTGGGACTTTAGACAAGATAGGATGAAGATCTGAAAAATTCAAAATGGGATTGAAATATGCGACATTACGTGTTTTGACTTGCATTATGATGCATGTAATTGTGTCGGACCGGATTTGAATGCTGTACATTTGAATATTAAACCCGCTGAACTCCGCGTAGCAAAAAACGCCATACGACGCTGTGAACGTGTTCGCGCGTCCGCTACCTCCAAACCTCCTTGAGGAAGCCGATCAAAGCGCTTTCATCCAAAGACGGCGACGGAAAACTCTCCGGGAGCAAGGACGCGTCCTCCATCCCCGCCGTCCTTCCCTTCATCCCTTCGGGGGGCGACGACGCGGGTCGTTTAAACATCTGTCGAGCGCTAATCAAAGCGCCCAATTGCCCGGAAAATGTCGGGGAGAACCAAAAGCTAAACGTCCCGGTCGGGGATCGATGGCGTCCAAATGAAAAAAATAAAAGGACCAAAATCACGCCCGCCGTCGACGGGGATGAACGGCCAATCCACTTGAAGAGGGAGCGCGGCAGCGAACGAACGAACGTTGACAGCAAAAGGACGATCAGGCCATCGGACGGCAAAACCGTTCTCCTATCTCTTCCGGTCGATTGCTCGGCCCCACGCCGCCGTCTGCGCTTTCCTTTCGCCCGGGCCGTTCATTTGCGGCGTGGGCGTCTACTTTGAGCCGCTTCTCGCCTTACCTTTGACTCGACCTTTCTCGCCTCCCCGCCGGAAAGCAGAAAAGAACTCCAAGTCGACGCCGAACCGGCACTTAAACCGTCAGCGGAGACCTCGGCGCGACCTCGCAAAAATACACAAACTAACAAGCCCCCCGGCGAGCCAGCTAACTTGATTACAATCTTTAGAGAAAGATACACTTAGTATTGTGATATTATGACGTTGAATCGGGTCGAAATTTTCTTTTTATCTATTAACTCATTGGCAGCCATTGATGGCGATAAGACGTCCAATCCATTTGGACCGGGAGGGATGGCGGCGACCGATTTTTTTTTTGGGGTGCTATTTTTTCCCCCCATTTCACTTTTGACCTATTTGCGAAGAAGCGAGGCTGATGTCGTTCGGTGGTGAAACGGCCGATGTAAGCGTCACCTTTTTGCTGCCGTTTCGGAAAGAAAAAAAATAGAAAGCGTGTGAACGGACCGAGTCCGCGCGACGCCGGAACCTCCCGCCGTCCGGATTATACCCGAGGCGAAAGGGCCAAAAGGAGGTGCAGCCGGAGGGATGCCAAAGTGGCCGGGAAGAAGAAGGGGAATAAAAGAGTCCGTTTCATGTGGCCGTAATCCCCAAAGCGCCGCGTCCTCCCGAGGGCTTCGCGCACCTCGGGGCGCGGATAAGTGGCCCGTGCTCACAGCGAATTTAACGTACTTATTCCGACAGCGATTAACACGCCGCTCCGTGCAAAGCAGCCGGAGCGGATTTGGACGGCGCCCGGCCAAACCTTTAGGGAAAAATCGCCATTCGCGTCTCGCGCAAAGTCAACAGAGGCCACGTGACTTTTAAGACTTTGCTCGTTGGCCAATCCATTTTGAAAGGGTTTGAACACGCGTACGTTCGCTGCCACCCTCCCGCTTCCAATGGATTGGCCGTCGACTCGGGATAAACTCAGGTTTAATTGAAATGATGGGTCGCCCTAAGCGGACAAACGCTCACTCACCCCTGTTAAGGTCTTGATATTGTGCAGTGCGTTCTGGGCTTCCAGGGCCGCTTTCCGTGTGTAAAACGTCACAAAACAGCAGCCTGAAAGGTAAAAAAAAAAAAAAAAAACAGCAAATGTGACCTTTCCAGAAAAGGCAAAAGCTTGGTGTTTTTTGGTCGGTGGAGCCAATTTCATGCCTAGGGAGCTAAGAATGCCTTTTAAAATTTGAACGGCTGCAGAATCCACACCCTAGATGAAATTTCGCTCTTTTCAATCGCACGGGTCTGATCGTTTGCCAGTGGTCCGACGCCGAGCATCTGGAGCAGCTTTAGCGGGCCTGCGCCGAGAGTGCCTTTGATGACGCCCGAGGCTTACTGGACGGGCATTCCGGAGCGCTTGCCCAACGACGATTCGAGGTAGCCATCTTGTGGACTCGAAGGCAACACTTCATTTTCCTCTTTGGGCGTAGTTTCATCCCTTTTACTGTCATATTTCTCTCTGGAATTTGAAAAAAAAACCCACCCCAAATCGACTCGCATTTACTAAAATGGACAGAAAATTCCTAGTGACAGCATCTGTTTTTTGTCAAAAAGCCAGTAACTTGTCCGAAACAACAGATCCATTATTTCTAAACGTGGGCCAGGCGAAGCAGTTTAAGAGAACTGGCGAGGATATTCAAATGCGAGGGTTAATACAAGAGAAGCGAGCGGAGCCGACAGCCGAGTGAAAGAAAGGCACGCGCTATTTCTTCCATGTAGGTCAGCAGTCACGCGGCGCATCCGCAATTCGACGGGCGACAGGCGAGGATGATGGTCTTTCCTGGATCACATTTGAAACGTCTTTCTGTACCGTTGACGGCGATAGACGTCCGATCCGTATGAAGTAGGAGGGTCGGCAATGAACGTTTGCGTGGTTTCCGCTTCTAACGGATCGAACGTCTACTCGTGAAAAAGCGCCGCCGGTTCTTCACGAAGCAAAACGAAAGCGGAACCGACCGACAGTAGGAAAGTTGTCAATGTTGTACAGGAAGGTACAGAGTGCGCAACTCCGGTTTGATTTCCGGCCGCCGCCATTTTTCGCTCATCTGGAAGAAACATGGGATATGAGCCCGAGTGTTTCTTCATACAGACGGCGCCGGGAAAATCTCCCGGCGACGGCGGCTCGAACGGTGAGGAATCTCACCTGCGGCGACGGCCAGACGAGGCAATTATCTGCTCTAATGGATTCATTTGAGACGGGCCGAGCCCCGGGCGCGGCGACCGTCGCCGCTCAAAGCGGAGGGGCCAATTATGTCGCTTCAGCTCGGCTTTAAGACGGCTTCCCGTGCCCCTTTACACAACGGGGCGCGCGTACGAGTGCATCTCGACAGGCTGCGGATCGCCCGGTACGTGGCGCCGAGCCGCTACTTTTCGTCCACCGTAGACGTCTCAACCCATTTAAATTGACGGCAGAAGACCGAACGGCCGTCGACGAATTAAAGGCGGGCGTCTTTTTAAGAGTCCGCTCACACTTTACGGGATTATCGGCGCCGATTTCCACAAGGGTGCTCGGCGGGCCGCTTAAGCGGCGGGGTGTGCGCGTGTGCTAATGAAGACATTAAACTTGTTGTGCTGCGCGCATGAGGGCAGCCTGGATCATTAAGATAAATGACACAACGCGTCCCCCGCCGACGCGCGCGCTCGGACGGAGCCGAGCGCTCGGTGTTTACCCCTCTGGCGCTCTTTGTCTCGCTCGCTCTCTATCTCGTCTTCCATCCGAATCTTTCTACCCGAGCACGCCGAAGAAAAAAAATAAAAATAGCTGGCAAATTGCTCCATTTCTCACTCGCCCGCCGCCACATCTGGCTCTCAACTCTGAGCACATTAAACTAACGCTATTCCCCGGACCACCGCGGTCAGCATAAACACACACGCGAAGCCGATATCCGGCTCAACTGACGGCCGTCCAATCTATTCCGACATCTACTGCCGTCAATGGAAGCCGAAGCAGTTCACGTCCATGTACGAGCAGTACCTTCGAGACAAATTAACGCACTAGCTGACTGCCTACTGGTACGATTACGACTACTATTGCAGTGTTGTCAACTGGCGTTTTGAACGATCACGTTTCCGTGCCGCCGCCGACAGACGTCTAATCCAGTCGGACCGGGAGGCCGCCCCGTCCAACTCGATTGGACTTCTATTGCTATTTTCAATGACCGTGCCATCTGCCAGGAAGGTGAAAATTGTATATAAAAAGCAAAAAACATGTCTCGTTTATTGCCAGGCAGACAGGAAACGGGGCGATAGCGAGGGTTAAACAGACAGGCCGTCTGGAAAATCTCCGGTAACGAGGAGCGCCATCAAACTATTTTGCTCGCCGTCTCCGCCGAATGTTTACCCCGACCCGCCGACATCCCTTTCAGGCGGCGCCTACGCCGACGGAAGACAAACAGAGCGAGACGGGGACCTCGCCGACATAGCCGAGATGACTGTACGCCTCCCCGGAGTCCGCGCCGGTGCGGATGAGCCGCCGGGTCGGCCGGCTAACAAGCAAATAAGAGCCTCCGTTCGACCAGACCTTTCCGCCGCTCCAGAGAGGAGGAAGACCAAAAAAAAAAAAAAACAAGTCGAGGCCAGCGACGCTCTTGACTCATCTGTGGCAAAACAACTCATTTCACGGGTGCTGACGAGAGAGAGCGGTCGTCGGTGGGGCGGGGGATATGAAGGTAAATGTGTCAGAAGGCGCCGTGGAAAATGTAGAGTGACTTGACGGGCCATTCATTGCTAATTCAGGGGCCGACTGGACGTTTAGCAACACGGTGAGCTCGTTTAGCGTGGACGAGCGCGACGTACCGTATTTAGTAGCCGCTAGCTCGTGGAATTCTGTCGTGTCCGTTTGAAACGACCGTGTTTTCGCCGCCGTAGAAAAGGATGTCGACGCGACGCCCCCCAAAAAATGTCTTGACAATTTTAAAATCAGAGTTAACGACCATTTGAGAGACACCGCTCGCTTCCCGATTTTCTGCCGTCACTTGAAAAATTGTCTTCATGTGTGCTTTTCCGCCACGACGGAACTGTAGCATCACCCGCCCGGTCTCACGAGGTGCCCTCGGCCGGATGCGAGCGAATATGGCAGCGGCGCCATGCAATTGGCGGCTTCGTCAAAGGGGAGAAGCCTCGTCTTGAAGAATGGTTCACGAGTTCTCTTGGCCGGGTGATTAAACACGCACCGAAACACAATGGGGCAGAAGCGTGAACGTCACACCCTCTTGCTGCTCCGTCTTCACATCGCTCAACGACTCGGGAGCTTTTCGGAAGCTCGACTTTGATTTGGACAATTGAAATGGCGAGATGGGAATATTTTTCTCGTCTGAACTCACGAGAGACGGCATCGCGCGAAATACCGTATTGGCCCGAATATAAGATGGTGTTTTTTTTGCATTGAAATAAGACTGAAAAAGAGGGGGTCGTCTTATATTCGTGGTCTAGACATGATACCCATTCACGACGCTAGATGGCACCAGATATCATTGAAGCGATGTTGTCATGACAGATCTCAGCTACTCTTTTTAGTTTAACCAGTTAGCATGATTTAATTGCAATGTTTTTCCTTATTCAGATTTGTTTCAAGACTACAGTTACAGTTAGACCTCACTTATTATTGCAATTTTGCTGTTTTAGCGCAATAGATTGGCTTATTTACATTTCAAAAACCAGAAGCCATTCGTTTACGAATGTGATTGCACTTTAGTTTACATATTTAAATGTTCAGATATTAAGCAGGGCTGTCAAAATTATCGCGTTAACGGGCGGTAATTCATTTTAAATAATCACGTTAAAATATTTGACGCAATTAACGCACATGCCCCGCTCAAACAGACTAAAATGACAGTACAGTGTAATGTCCGCTTGTTACTTGTTTTTGGTGTTTGGCGCCCTCTGCTGGCGTTTGGGTCCAACTGATTTTATGGATCAGTACCATGAGTGAGCATGGTGTAATTATTGGGTTAGGGTTAGGTTACAAATGTTATTAAAATGAAAACATTAAGAGGGGTTTTAATATAAAATTTCTGTGACTTGTACTAACATTTATCTTTTAAGAACTACAAGTCTTTCTATCCAAGGATCGCTTTAAGAGAATTAATAATGTTAATGCCATCTTGTTGATTTATTGTTATAACAAATACAGTACTTATGTACCGTATGTTGAATGTATATATCCGTCTTGTGTCTTATCTTTCCATTGCAACAATAATTTAGAGAAAAATATGGCATATTTTATCGATGGTTTGAATTGCAATTAATTATTATTAATTGTTTAATTAGCTGTAATTAACTCGATTAAAAATTTTAATCGTTTGACAGCCCTAATATTAAGATTTGAATGAAGCAAAATAACATGTTTTTTCTCTCAAATATATTGTTATAATCATTTGTTTCGGATGTACTGTAATTGTTTTCTGTATAAAAATTCATTTGGTGTTCAAAAAGTCTTTTTTCAAACTTGAGTCTTGAAAAAGAGGCGGTCGTCTTATAATCGGGGCCGTCTTGTATTCGGGCCAATACGGTAGTCCAAAAAATATGAAGGTTAAAAACAGGATTGATTTGAAGTTTGAGTGATTGGTGGTTACCTTTGCTCTGTGGCGGGTTCTGGCTGCGGTCCCTCAGGATATTAATCTGGTAGACGGCGCCGTAAGGCTCGAAGAGCTCCTTGAGCTCCTTCTCCGACCAGGAGCGCGGGATCTGGCCCACGAACATCTTGATGGCGTCCGGGTCGGGCTGGTCGGAATGCTCCAGCGCGCCGTTCATCTTCCCGGCCGTGCCGTTACTGCCCGGAGAAACACAAGAGCGTCAACGGCGGCGGCCGCAAATACAGATCGAGCCACGTTTCATCCGTCCAAAGTAGGCTAGCGTCGTGCGAACATAACAGGCGAGAAACCGTAGACGCGCGAAGGGAAAACGAAGACGGACGTCAGCGCGACGGGCAACTTTAACGGCGCGAGTTCCGACCTCTCGGCCCGGCTCATCCATCTCTTGCAGAACGAGCCCAGACGCTCGGCAGAAACGCCAAATTCCTTCAAGGACCTGAAGGACATGTCGGACGGAGCCGGCGCGACGACTGCGCCGGTCGCCGGCTCCGCCGACTCACAGCAGGCACTGTGCGCGGGTACAATCCCTCATTGTTGTCACGGTAGCGTCACGGCGCCACGCCACGCCAGGCGGACACAATGAAGTGCTTGACCCTAGCCTGGAAGGTGACTACCCGGGTGCTCTTTGTGCATAGTGAGAAAACCACTACCAGAACTTGTGGTAGTTTGCAAACACAAAGAACAACAGGTTAAGGTTAGGCTATTGACGGCGCTACACGTCCGATCCATTTGAAGTGGGAAGCTGAACGCGGGTTCATTCGCTGCCACCCTCCCACTTCAAATGGATTGGACGTCGACTTGGGATAAACTCCTCTCGATTGACAGCAGGAGGAGACTAGCCGCACAGCTGCTCGTATTCTTTTTCTGCCCCAAAAGATAGATTCTCTTCCTCTGACCTCGCAGTGGCACACAGACGGCGGGTTCGCGGAAGGGCCGAGCTGTCACACGCGCAACGCGTCCTCTGACTGGTGCCGCGTTTGCGACGCCCCCGTGGGGGGAAATAATCATGTTGATGAGCGCGGTGCCAAACATTGCTTTTTTTTTTAATGCACCAACGCGCACACTACCTCTGACTACAAATTTAAAATAAGATTTTATTCTTTGACAAAGTGTATTTTTAGCCATGACTGTTCTTCTGAGCAATATGATGATGTTTTGCTTTTTAAATGTGAACAAAGACTGACACATAAAAGGCGTGCTCTGATGAGTTTGGGTAGAACAACAACACAATCGACATACTGTAAAATCCCAGGCTACTTTTTTACCTTTTTTCTTGTGGAAATGACCACTGTTATTTGTGAAAAAGTGTGTTTTACTTACAAAATAAACCACATTTTCTTTTTAAATTATGAAAATGTTTTGCTCACGCCATTTTATCCTTGTGAAAATGGCAATATTTTGATGAAACTTTAAGAGTGATACTGGACCCCCCCCTTGATGTACGCACGGGCCAAATCGCAAATGACTCACTTCAACCCGTAAAGCACCTTTCCTACGTTCATTAGCCCCTACAGTACGCCGCTAGGGTCGATGAATAATGAACAATTAAGATTTTTGCGCGCGCGCGCGTTTGCACCCGTGCGCGGTCGCCACGGTAACGCAGGGTGGCACGCGCGGAAGGGAAAAAGCATCAGATAAATGTCACGCCGGCTAATGAAGCCGCACCGGTGCCCCGGCGCTCGGCTAGCGGCGCGCTAACGAGCTGACGCGGGCTAATGAGGACACGTGCGCGCCAAAGACAACACGCCGACGCGTGACGAGCGCCAAGGTTACGTTTCCCCGCACCCAATCGCGACTTTCCCTAAATGATGGCATTTTAGCATAAGCGGCGCCAACAACAGCGAGTGCGCTTTCGCTCAAACGATGCGGCGACAGCGCGACGCGCTCGGGGGAAACGCAACGTTTCACCCTTGACAGCTTTACACGCATCGATTGTGTCGACGAAGCGATTCCGAAGCGTACGCAGAATTCCGTGGGGGCAGGGGAACCGTGAAACTCAAAAATCACTGCTCACGAACACTTTTTTGCAGCCGTCATGTTGGGATAGTTTTGTTCAAATAAAAAACAAAAAATGTTGGGTTTTTTTGGGCTTCAAATGAATGTATATGTGTGTAAAGCATCAATGCCATGACAATACAAGATGAACTCTTTGGACAGGGAAATGATATTTGCAGATATATAGAAATTCTGCCAAATTTCTGACACGGATGCAACAAGGACCCAAATACATGAATTTTCAGTCCAAACAAAAGGTTTTAATTCTCAGCCCAAAAGGTGACAACCAAAAACCACAGCAATTGCTGGAAACAACAAAGACACAGAAAAAGCATTGGTTCAAACATGATTCTAGGCAAAAAGCCTACAAAAGGCGGTGGCCCAGGCCATGACGGAGGCAGACGCAGATTTTTATACACAGAGTCGCAGGTGGATAGAATCGGCATCATTAGGAAACATATGGGCAGGAAGTAACAGTGAAACAAGGAGGAACACAACTACCAAAATAAAAGCCTACCTGAAAAACCTGATCAACAATTACGAGACATGACAATTTCCATTTGATCCAGTTTGATTCAAGAGCTGTTGATCAACTTAACATTACCCATTGCATTTTGCCAACGGATACAAGCCAATGAAAAATTTCAAGATATTTGAAGGAAACAAAATGGCATATCTGTAGGATGATGATATTTTGCCTTTCCATCAATCTCGATTTGATTGTGATATATCCATCCAGTTTGATTCATTTTTACGGACCAGGTCATGGATAGCGACTTCAACATGGAGGGCAAAAATATGCCATCGGAAGAGCAGAAAATGAAGGTAAACGGCCTGAAAGGAGTCAGGTGGGCGGAGAGGCGCCAAGATTGGGCCATAACATTAGCGGCTATTAGGGGGGCCGCTTTTCATTAGGCTTTATGGCTCGGAAAAACATTGTCACGCGTGGCAATTAGCGACGCGACAGATGGCTCGATATGCCAAAAACGCCTGTGTGCCCGTTTAAAAAAAAGTCTTTTTTTCATTCCCGACCCAGCTCGGCGGGGGCAAATCAACAGCGTCGTGTTGGACACATGTCCACATACGGATACAGAGTATGCTCATTAGACCGGGGTGTGGTATGCCACCAAAAAAATAGATGCGCATACATTTTTGGGTACTTGATCGAGAGAGGCCCGGCAGTCATTTTCCCACAACTGACGTTTTGTTGGGAAACTTACAGCTGCTGTCCTTGTGAGTTGTTTTGCTCGCCGTAATTAGTAGTTGCTTTGAAATCTATCGGCAAAGGGACAAAAACATGAACATTGACGGTCGGTCCTCCCAGTTTCAATGAATCGGATGTCGATTGTTGTCAACGGCGGGCGACACGTCGAGTCATTTTTGGCAAAGATAGCTCTTTTGCCTACTTTCTTAAGCAGTGTAATATCGATACGGTACGGGCTGAACAAGATGCCAGAAAATATGGTACCGGTACGGCACCGGAGACATTAGCTCCAATTTGAAGACGACCGAAATCCGCGGTTGCCTTCCCATCGGGGGCCCGAGTGCGTTCGCTCCAACAAAAGCGAGCGAGCGTTAAACACGCCTCGTCCCTGCTAAAGTGCGCAAAATGCTACCGCGGGAGCCTACGGGCCTGCCAGATCGGGCGCGGATTTGCCAACGCGCCTGTCGAGGGAGCGCGCTGGCAGGAAATTGCCGACGCGTCGCGATACGGGACGAGGATGCGGGGAGCCTTCTTCATCCTCGCTGTACAACCTAAAAGTACCGCTTCATTAAACATTGACAAGCGCGCGGAGCAGACGGGCACGCAAACGCTCCGCTCGCTAGGATGCGCGTCGCAGCCTATGAGTTAACCGTTGGGGGTAAAAAGGAGTCACGTGACAACCGCGCTGACTCAACAAGTGGCGTGGAGCCAAGCAGACCCTGCGCTGGCGGGCGTAGCCCCAAAGTTACTTCCCGTTGACGAGCCGGTCTCGCGGCAGGCGCCGTCATACAAAGCGGCGCGCATCCATTGCACCCCGTTAGCCGTAATAGGCATGGATTTTTTGGGAAGGGGCGGCGCCAGACCGACAACCCCCATCGTGTCACCCGGACCGAGATTCTTATCGAGCGTCGTGCAGAATTAGACTAAACCTCGCTCGGAGCGTGTCGCGCACGCTCGCAAAAAACAGGAGACGAGACGAGCGTTCAATCACGTGGCTCTTTAAAAGACTCTCACTTGTAGAGCCGTAAAGGTGGCAATTCGTTCATTCGCCGCCAAACCTCCCACTTCAAATGGATTGGACGTCTGGCAATGTTCATGGCAACCAATGAGTTAAATAGCTTTTTTATTATGAATTGCACATATTATTTGGTTTCCTGGTCCCAAATTGGTTTGCTAGTCGTTAGCTCCACACTCGGAGTGTGTATTCGAAGGCCAGTTACGGCACGAGGCCGCGCCAAGGCCTATCCCGATCCACTCAAACTTGGAGGATGCTCATCATGCTTCGTTTGAGACGGTTTTGGAGGACGCCGCGCTCTCACGCTCACGGCTTTTCGTGCCGCCGCCGCCGCCGCCACGAGCGGCAAGAGATCATTTGAAAAGGCGGCTCTAACATGGCTTATAAATGAAAGTACTCAAATTTCACACAATTTGTTCGTGCTGTAGGGATTTTACTTATTTGAACATCCAAATGCTATAAAGGATACAAAATGATCAACATCAATACATAGTTAGCTTGGCGCTATAAAAATGTCCAGCTGTTTATTTTATGATATCAAAGAAAATTCATTGAATTTTGACACGGTGCAAAAAGACTTGTAACGGGCTGCGGCAGAAAGTCAGACTATCAGATCATTGAAAGGTAAACGTCGCACCTGAGCTACGGCCAAATCGGGAAACATCGTGATGCGCCGCGCGCATGTTTGTTAGCTTAGGGCTAAAGCTGACGGCCGCGCTCCGCGGCGGTAGGCGAACGCGAGCTGCTGTGTCACTGTTTGCTGTCAGCGTTGAAAGCTTTCAGAGGGACCGGCTGAGATTTGATGTGGCTCACAGCATCTGCGCGCGTGCGCCCGAGGCGCTGGTATCAACACTCGTGCGCACGCGCGTGCTCATCCACTTTCACAAACTTTCTTTCACTTGAGCACATTAATACATTCAACATTGACAATCACTCAAGCCTTTGACTCGACATAGGAGAGTGAGATAACAACGCTCTCTCCCCTGAGTGGCAGCTAATGCCCGTCCATCAAACAAAGCACTCGCGGTAGACGGCCCGTCCTTGGCAAACGGTCGTCAGCCGTCACCGGCGGCCGCGCCCCCGTTTGAGGAACGTCAAACGCCGACTCGCCGCTAATAGTTCATTTTGCCCCCTCGACCGATGAACCGTTTGTTTAGTCGTCAGGGCGAGGAACATTTGTTTCCCTATTTTCTCAGTTTTATTTGGCAATATTTCACGGGCAAAGGATTATACAGTCAAGTTGAAGTCTCGAAATCTTTCCACCGGGTCGTCGAAATGGATCGGACGTCCGCGGCGGCCAATGAGTTAATCTGAGGTATTCGCCTCACGGACAGAGATGCAATGGTTCGCTTTTTCAGCCGCCGGCTCCTTCAAACCGTCCGTCGGTGACCTCCCGTCGAGGCGCGGCGCCATTAGCGAGGTGGCGGCGCTAATAGCTAGCGCGCTAATTCGCCCTCCGAAGCCGCTTTGATCCAAACGGCGAGCGACAAAGTTAACGAGCAAACAAAACAGGCGGCGCTAAATGGCGGCGGGCGCTCCACCGGGAGCCGCCTTTTGATGTGGGAGCAAAACAAGACTGGATGCGGCGGCGGCGGCGGCACCGCCGTCATTAGGGCGGCGGAGGTGAGGCGGACTCCTAATTAGGTTGCCGCTTGATTGAAAGCAAAATGAGAGCAAAACGAAGGAAATGCCAGCTTCCGCAGGGACGCCGGGGGAAACTTTTTACGCGTCGAGAATATTACGTCCTATAAAAAAAAAAAGAAGAAAAAAAAAAAGAAAGGCCCGGAGCGACGTTCCACAACCAGATGGGGAAGGTTTACCGCTGCGTCGGGTTCGAACGGATGTCTCCTTTGAAAGGAAGAACAAAGTCCGACCGTCGACTTTGCAAAGAAATCCCAACAATTACCTCTGCCTTATCCAAATGTACTGTCATTTGTTGCCTGCTGCGGTAGAAACATTCCAGTTCATCAATTAGTCATTGTCTTCCATTGACAGTGCTAGACGTCCAATCTATTTGAAGTGGGAGGGATGGCAGCCAATGAAAAAAAACTGCCCGCTTTACACCGACGTCTACAATTTTTTTTCTCCAATTTTTAAGCGCCACATCGTTGGAGGTCTATCACCGTCAATGGCATTCAAGCGCTCCCTCAAGCATCGTACGCCGCCGCCGCTGATCTGCAAATCCCGCCACGCCGCGACCCGCTAATCTTCCGCCGGGAACAATTTGGACCGTCAGCTACTTGTCACTCGCCGTGTATATTTGTCATACGCCCGCAGGCGTACCCGCCCCCTCGAGCGGCATTAACAAGGCCGTGCCGGCGCGTAGGCCGGCGGCGGTGTCGGAGGGGTCGTCGGGACGAGGGCGATAGGCCAAAACGGCGGCCCATGTAAGTGAACGGACAAATTTTGGCTGTAGAGGGTGAAAACTGAAAGCCTTTTGCACAATAAAAGAAATAAATTGGTCGATTCTTTTAGGATTTGTGCCACAGTCCACGTACTTTCATTCATTTTTGGATTCGACTTCTATTTCAGTTTTTTTTAACTGTCTTGATGATTTCATGTGAATTTTATTCATGTTTTGGGATTTTCATGTGAACTTCCTTGTGTTGAATTGGGCTATATCAAAAATTCACCTTGAGATAAGCGTTCTACTTTGATCGCATTTTCCTGAAAAAAAAAAAAAAAAAGGCACCATATCATTGAATAACATTGGCTAAAATGTCGGTCCCTCGTGCGGGTGATGGACTTTTAAGTGGACCCTGATGATTTCGCCGGTGCAGATTAGATCCCAGTTATATAAAAAGCCCCCCTGAGGACAAAGCGGCCGAAGATCAAATGCGTTCCCACGAGCGCGTGTCTGGGGATTCCCCTCGGGGCCGACCGCTACATCACGCCGCCCAATAAAGCCGTCGACCCGCGCGCGCCGGCCCCCGCAATAAGACCGCGACGACGGCGCCATCCGTCACGCCGCCGTCTACGACGCGTACACATCCAGACTGACAAAATCACGGGCCGCCGTTGACGACAATCCTGTAGAACTGTGGCAGGAACTGCTGGGCAGCGACCAAAATAGTCACTCACACTATATGAAGCTTTATTGTAAGAAATAGTTTTTCTCCCCCCGCCAATCACTGGTAGCGCACTATTACTATTGTGTATCGAAAAAGGGATAGACCTCGACAAGGCGGGTGCAGATGAGCGACCGAAAAAACAAAACAAAACAAAAAAACGATGGTGGTGGCGGCGTCCCGTAGGGCGCCCTCGTTTCGGATTAGCATTCACACAATGGCGGTCGCAGTCAAGGTTACACCTGACAGGAAGCCCGCCCGCCACTCGCAGGTTATGCGCGCTCACGTCGCCACTCGGCCACGTCCATACTAAGTAGTCGGAATGAAGAGACGCCAAAAAGGGAGTCAGACGGGGACCTTCACGACCCCATTTTGGGCTAAGGTAGACTTGTATTTTGAGTCTTATGCATACGAGCTCTCTCGTATGATTTGGGTTAGATTTGAGTGTCAGATTGGTTTTTGCTGCAGCCATTTTTCAGTGCTGCCCTGAAACCAGTGAGACGTCCGACCCATTTGAAGCGGGGAGGTTGGCGGCGAATCCCAGTTCAAACGGAAGGACGTCCACAAGTGATGAACCAGCGATTTATATTCACAGCAGAAGGATGTGTTAGGGACGATTCAACGTTTTGAGTGGATTTCAACCTCGAATGCAAATTCCGGACATCTCCGGGCCTTAATCCGAAATTCCTCTCCTCCGGCGCCGTAATGAGCCGCTCTAAGACCGGGCGGCGGGAATCATTTAGCACGCTCCGACGGCCGCGGATGAACGGACGAGAGCAGAAGACGGAAAGAAAAAATGCCAGCGGTAAGCTCTCCCCGCGGCGGACTATTGACGATCCCGGGGAGGAAGAGGACGATACGCTGAGAAGAGAGGCTTCATTGTGCATTTTCCCAAGGCCCAGGGACACGCCGAGAAGAGCGCGTCTGCGCGTACGTGCGCGAGAGTGGCTAAAAAGCGGCGCTTATCTCAAGGCCGCCAGATAAATACTCGTCTCGGAAAATGCATTCAGCGCATCCTACTCGCACGCTTTGATTCACAAAGACGACGTTTTTGCACGCGTGAGAACATTAAGTCGCTTTAACACGGACGTCGATGACGGAGAAACGTTCGGCTCGCCTCGATGCGGCGCGACCAAAAACGTTCACGAGGTAGCCATCGTACGCTCACGCTAATGATTTCGGATTGTTTGAAGTCGAGCCGCGAGAGCCTGCCGCGTCTTTGCGGTATTAACGTAGACTCTGAAACGGGTCTGAACAAACAACTCGTCGCACAATTGTCCCGAATCTGTGTTAAAAGCAGAAGAATGCCCGCAAAGGTCTGGGATTTCTTTCTAAACATCACCGTCTGTCCCGATAATCGATCCTTCCGGATGGATTCAGGCACCAAAATAATCGCGACAGCATACGCCAATTCTCAGAAGCTTTTCAAATGGTAGCAAAAATAAAGCACGAGCCCGTCCCCGAGCCGACGAGGGAGGAGGTGGGGCTATCCAGCGCGAGCTTCCGGTCACCTTGCCGCCGCGCACGTTCATCTCGCTCGCCGCTAGCGTGACAGGAGCTAACGCTTGCCCGGAATGAATGTCACAATTCCATGATCACCAACGTGACCTGGTAAAAAATCAAGCAGGGGTACATATAGTACAGCGAGGTCAACGTTGTGAGAGGGAGTCATTCGGGCTAAGCGCCGTTTGCCCCGAGCTGTCCGCCTTCTCAGCGGCCCCGCCGCCGAGAGGGCGTGAACGGGCCGTCCGGTGTCACCTGCCCACATCGTTCCCACGTCCTTTGGCTAGAACGGTGCGTCTCAATTCTTTTCTGTGACCTCAGCCCCTCTGCATATCATTGTATCCTTGTGTACATTAAAGAAAAATGAGAGTTCTAGAGATTAAGTGGCAACAGTGGCGCCCCCAGGGGTGGCCACGGCCCCCCTATAAATTTGTTGGCCACCCCGCTTGCCAGTATATCGTTAGGTTGTTGTAGCACCAGTTATGCATTTCATCCCAAATGCACTTACTTTTCCCCAGTAATTCTTTTGTTTTGTTAAATGTACACCTGATGCCTAATATATACACAACACAATAAAACAGAATTGTTGTGGAACTGAAAATGTTGACTGGACAGTTATGGACTATGCACATTAAATCATTAATAACATCAAACATTACACAAAGTATATCAGTCCTTAAGTCTTTCTGATAGTTTCCCCCTGATCTTTTTACTGCAATAATATAATGGAAACCTGAAATTATGGCTCTTAGTTTTGGTGTGTCACCCCAAGATTTTAAGTGACCCCATCTGGCCACCCCTATGAAAAATTTCTGGAGGCACCACTGAGTGACAATAAAGAATATTCCATTTTTCTATTTATTGGTATATTCGCTGAAAAAAAGTCTTTCAGTGACGCCTATATTTATTACCAAGAACAACAACAACAACGGACTTATGATTGGACCAATGGGATTGAAGGAGTTACGACTCCTGACTATTTGCATTGCCCTTTTTTGCGCAGCCTTCCGGAACATTCCGTTACAGTCTCTCCCGTCGTTTGTGAGTTGTTGAACAAGTTAGCGTGCGTGTACGCACTCCGCTAGACACATTTGCACTTGAACGCATCACGCAGCCAAACAACATCACAGCTGAGCCGAGGGGACGCAAGTGGGACACGGAGGGAAGGAGGAGGGGTGCTTCTAAAGGAAACGCAGCACGTGTGTGTGAAAGAAAAAGTGCCCTCCATCCCCCCCAAAAACACAAACGCACACCCCCAAAATCACAAGTCATATGCACAGTCGGGCGGGACCAACTTAGACAGGCTTGAAATGAAAAGCCCTCTCTTTGATGCGATCACAGGCATTAACGGCGTTATATTTTGAAAAATTTTTTACCCCCAAAGACCCTACCCTGATTAAAAAAAAAAAAAAAAGCAAACTCACATTCGGTCTGCATGCATGAGCAGGCGACTCTCCACCATCATGTCAGGAAGGAAGTCTAGATTGTACGTGGAAGTCATGCTGGCTTTTTCTTTGTATGAGGGGAGGGGGGTGCCGGCTGACGGGCGGACAGGCGTCCGTCCTCCCCGCGGAAGACAAGACAATCCGGCACGGTTGCGCCTCACATTCTGGTCTTCCTCCTCCTCTCAATTTGCGCGTCTCCTCGTCGCCGGTGTCCGCTCCGTTGAGAGCGCGCGCACGCGTGTCCGCCCGCTCGGAAGGCGGGGCGCAGAGCGTTGCGGGGGTGGAGCTCGGCCACGAGACCCACCGCCGCCCCTTATCTACACTACGCGCACAAGCCGAATAATTCCGTACATTGGACCTCTGTCTACGTTAGCGAAGTGTATTTATAGCATTCAAAGAATATGCGCAAAAAAAAAACGGCGGTAGACGTCCAATCCATTTGGATCGGGAGGGTCGGATCACTGCCGGATCGTTGATAGATCTATTACCGTCAATGGCAGCCAAAGAGTTCGTTGTCAGAACGTGAGCAGGAATAGTTATCTGGAGACCAATCGTTTGTCATGAAGTGACCATCAGACTGTTCCTGTCATCGACCAATATTTTAGCACCGGACACAATTATCTAGGGATCAGAGCGACCCGAATGAGATTCTGGAAAGGGCCCCGTTTAATTGGCGGAACAGCGTGCGCACGCCCTCCCGACGGGAGCCAAAAATCGGCAGGGGCCGTCAAATATAACCGGCGCTCTCCCCGAGGAAGACGATGTAGGTCAGGACGAAGGGCGAGCAGCGGTATAAAAGCCTTTTCACGGTTGCCTCCTTCCGCCGAGGAATGTTTGTCGGTTAGCGAGACTGCCTGCTTGCTAAAAAACAGAACCGGGAGCTTAGCGGGAACCTACAAAACAACATTTCGGCTTTTAACACGCATTAGCGCGCCGCTGCTTTAATCTGGCGTGAAATATGAGGCGCCGCCGCGTTTTAGGAATGGCGGGGATTGTTTATTTGTGACGTGAATTATCTCCAAATGGATAAAGTTGAAACAGCCAAAGAGCCACATTGGTCCCTTCGCCCCTCCCGGTCCAAACGGATCAGACGCCGTCAACGGCGGCCAAAGAGTTCAAAAGTAATCGTGAGGTAGAATCGATAGATTTTGAGCGTTTCAAACATAACGGAGTGTTCCGTACGACACGGATCGCGACGAGCTCCTCCGGGACGGCGAGTGATTTCCAAACGGAGAAAGAGCCCCACCGTAATTGGCCGCCGGCGCCCGTTCCGGAGAGCCCTTTCATTCATCACGGTGTCGAGCCAGCTCTGCCGCGCTTTGCGCTTCCCTCATTAAAGCGGGACCCGGGCAGCGGCGGTCACCGCCTCTCATTTATTTTCATCTGAAATCGGCGCGGCTCGGGCGATCCGCCGTCCTTTCCTTTGCCGCGCCAACAAACACAAAAGGCATTCGCTCGCAAATATCGCATACGTATCATCGATGCGGACGTGCTGTTGCGCGATTAGCCGTAGCTCTCAATCGGCACTCAAAGAATACGCATCTCTGACACATGTTCCACACTTCCATTTTGACTTGTTTGGATCTGTGACAGAGCCCATTATTTCAATGCAAAGCATTTACTCATCAGTGGGACCAAAGCATACCACATCAATGAACACCTGACCTACCGTACAGATGCATTTTTGTGTTATTTCAATATATTTTTAAGGTTTGCCCCTCCCGGTCAATAGAGATGGGACGTCTAGCGCGTCAACGGCAGCCAACGAGCGCCCAATCAAGGCTCACGTGAATTTGACAGAGATAATTCAGCGTTTCACACAGCTCGCCCTCATTAATTATCACCTGTACGGATTGCCAACTCGGCCGGCCGAGTGTGGCCACGCATTGGATTAAAGGCGCGTCTCCCCTGACACGTTCTGATTGAAAAGGCGCTCGGGCAGATTAAATCCTTGTCGCGGGCCCCTCGGACGGCGCGGCGTTTCCCGCGACGGCCGCTCGGATCAAAAAAGCTTGAGGGAGGCCATATTACGACAGCGGCGCAAAACCAACAAGCGTATCAGCAGAGTAGTAAAAAGCCTAATTGTCACCGGGCCATTAGATAGACACGCTGTTGGGACAGGGCAGTGGTCAGGAAATGATCCCTATCCCTCTTGCGTGCGCTCCTGAATGTCCATATTTTGGCAGTAAAAGAGGCTACTAAATGGGCCACCGATCAAATCCTGCATGAAAATGGTCAAAGCTTTTCTTCGGAAGCCACTCGGACAAAAAGTCACTTTTGTTCAATAAAAGTTATTTGGGATACTTGTCATGAAAAAACAAAATAAAACCTGGGTAGGATTGTGAAGAAGAAAACTGCAAATGAAGAGCATGCCTTTTTATAGGCCGGCGACACGTCGCGTTGGCACTAAATTAGCCGCCCCAAACATCAATATCATTTGTTTAACGACACCCGGCGAGACGCTTTGCAGACGGCGTGCATCTCGATGTCACGGCGGGGAAGGAAAATGCCTGTCGGGGAATTTCGGAGACGGGTTGCGGGGTTTCTTTATTCCGCCGTTATAACAAATGAGAGGAAGAAAGGTCAAATTCTGGTGCGGACGCAACAAGATGGGATGACCTAGAGAACACTGGGATAAGAAGATGAACAGGTCGAATCCGAGATAAGAACTAGACGAGACGGATTAAAAAAAAAACCAAAAACAAAGACGACCAGATCATTATGCAGAGAAGACTGAGACGAGAGCCAGTTTAAGGCAAAGAAGATCCGGACCAGATCCGGAGCTAGAAGCGGGTCAAAAGAAACCAAGACAGTGTCGATTTCCCATCATCTCAAGTCAAAATGAAAGAAATAAGCGGGACGCAAATGTAGCTTCAGTTAGCTGGCCGGGAAAATGTCAAATCCCGCTTCGCTCGGTTGGACAGCTCTGTCCTTAAATCCCGCGGTCTCGCTGGCTTTTAATACTTCTTATATTTTTAGCCCCTGATGACAAGGCCACGTTTGGAGAATCACTTGAAATACGTATGTACAGTAAAAACCAAAGCTCCGCTTGTAAAATCCCAAAGACGGACGCCGCGAACGCACTTCACCGCCAGGCGGCGAATAGAAATGGGATTTTCGGAGCCACCAAAGGGTCGAAAAGCCTCCGAGTGGGTGACGGCGAGGAAAAGAATACAAATGATACATATTCATTCACGTGTGGGCGGAATAATACAAAAAATGCAAACGAGCTCCAGGGCAAAGCGGAGCCGGAGCGGCTGCGATCGCATCGAAATTATTTCCTGACGACAAATCTACCTCCCGAAAAGCAATCCGTCGATCTACTGTACATTTGAAGCTCAAGATCCCCATCCGTTTACAATCGGCGGCTCCTTCAAAAAATTGGGCCAATTTTCAAGTCAACGACGTCTGGAAACAATGACGCCGTTTCACCATTTCATGATCCATTCTCCCACTCTGGATCTCCATCCACCTGTTCCCCAGAAGGACAAGACAAGACCTAGGGAATAAGAGAAAAGCTTCCTCCCGCCGGGGCGCCACGTTGAAGTAATCCCATGTGACAGCCCCGCGGGAGTCCGGGACCGACCGAGTGCACCCCGCCGCCTTTGTCCCAAACATCATCCTCGTCGTCACGGGGATGTTTTTTTTTTTCGGGAGGAAAAAGCAGGAGATGAAAATAAATGGCGTCGAGCCGGGCCCGGTATCTCCTCATCTACTTTTCATGAGGCGCATCAATGATGCATAGCGCAGTAAACTGCTGAAAGAGAGCCCGGTCAACACCGACGTACCGCTTTAGCCAGTCACTGGACTGCAAATGGAGGAACGCCAGGCTAGCCAGCATGTTGGGAGCTTTAAAAAAAAGTGGCTTTTGCAAACTCGCCGCTCAAATGCCCCCTACCGGTCTGGAGGATGAAATACATTTTCACAGAACGTTGAAATATACTCCAAAAATGTCAGAAAACAATTCCGCCGCGCACCTGGCGAGCCGCTACCCACCACCCGCCCGCTCGTCCAATAGGAAGCGGCGCGTCATCGAAAATTCATGTTTGCCTTGATGATGATTTATGCGGAATTTGCCGAGCCGGGAGAAAAACCCAGCTTCATCGGGGCATAATGGGACCTGGCGTCATTAGAGCGTCGGTTCATCTTTGCTCAACACCTGCGCATGCCCTCAAGGGGGCGGCGGACAGGACAAGCTCAGTAACTCAAGACCGAATAAAGGGATTCTTAGCAAACTTGCAGTATATATGTTTGCGGCAAAAAACAAACTGAATATTAAGGTAGTGAGGTCAAAGGTCAGAAACATTTTGTGTATTATTTTCAACCCCGCTTCAGTAAATATGCAAGGGCTGAGCGGTTAGCACGTCCGCCTCACAGTTCTGAGATCAAGGGTTCAATCCCGGGCTCCGGCCTTCCTGTGTGGAGTTTGCATGTTGTCCCCGTGCCTGCGTGGGTTTTCTCTGGGAACTCCGGTTTCTTCCCACATCCCAAAAACATGCGGTAGGCTGATTGAACACCCAAAACTACAGCCCACGGCCCGCCTCCACATTTGGTCCGGCCCCCTGAACATTTTTTTTCCTGTGAAGAACCCAGAGAGGGTTATTTGGTTATTATCTATTTAATGAATAGTGTTATTATTATATTATATTCCATTATATATATATATATATTTTTTTTATTTACTTTTGTTAAGTGAAGAATCCAGAAAGGGTTATTTGATTGTGACTTTCTGAAAAACAATACATTTTTTACATTTAGGCACTCCTGAAATCGTCACACTTTTTCTGTTACAAACTGACCCCGGCCCCTCATCAGAGAAGGTAAAAGTTATGTGGCCCTCTATACCTTTTTTTTGGTCAAATTTCTGGCTAAAAATCAAATTAATCCATCCATTTCAGAACGAAGTTGCGATTTTTCCAATCGACTTCCAGCAGGTCGGCCCTGAAATTCCGCCGATTTGTCGTTGCGCTTTCCCCCCTCGCGCTCTCTAACACGCTCCGACAGGGAAAGGTCGGCTTCCGGCGGCGAGGCTCTAGGTAGGCGGTAAGTGGAAGGGCGTCGTCATGGTAACGGGAAGGCCGAGCGCGGGTGCCCGGCGCGTCGCGTGCCGGGACTCCGAAGGGATCGGAGGATTTTCCCACCGGCGAAACGGCCAATTGACTCCTTGGCCACCGTTGACGGCGATAGACGTCCGATCCGTTTGGACTACGAAGGACACTCCCGGTCCAAATGGATTGGAGTTCTTGCAAATATACTCCAAGATCAGCGATTGGACTAAATATGGTGACTAAATATTATTAGTGTCATTAATCAATCAACAAAAGGTCAAATGCCAGGAAAAGAATCCCCTATCCCTCCCGTCTCGCTATGCTTCACCCGCCCGCTGTCCACTTCATTCAAGATACCTAAACAAACGAGGGGGAAAAAAAAAAAAAAAAAAAAAAACCTCTCTGGCTCTCCCCTTGACGTCCTCCTTCCCGTTCTCCTGGCCGTGAGTACACGGGCGGGAAAAATAGCACCAAAACATAGCTGAATTATTTAGCCTTTCCCCGCGCCGCACGCCCAAAAATGCTTGACTCGGCACATTGGAAGAAAAGGCTGAGGGAAGAGCGGGGTAAAAATTGCATTATGTTCAAGATTCCGCAATCGAACAATAAGTCTTATCTGGTGTGAGGCGCGCACGCAGAGTGGGCGGGACAAATTCGCCTTCCCGTCGATGCCGTCGTTCATCCATTGTGGCCCCCGATAAGCGCCCGGGATCGTCGTGTGGGTAACGGTGCGGGAGGAGGCGAGCGAGGTCAGAGAGAGGTCGGAGAGATGGTGCGGCGCCCGCCCGAGGGACAGATAAGACACCGCTTTTGCGAGGGGAGGACGGAGGGCGTAGGCTTAAAACAAAAGCCCGCCGGCGGCGTCCGATCGGATCGCGAAACGTTCTAACGGGGCAAATGGGACGTTTCCTGGATACGGCGCACCAAATAGATATCATCACAACAGATCAACTACTGAAGCAAAGAAGAAAAAAAAAGGGGAAACGGGCCAATTGGCCAAAAAAAAAAAAAAAAAGTTGGACAATTTTTAGGTCAACAATGTCTGTAAACAATCTCAAAATATTCATTTGTATGATGACGATGGATGTCCGAACGTCCTGATGGCAAGTAAATAAACGTCACCCTTTCACTTCAAATGGATCGGACATCGACTCGTCAATTTAAAGAAGTATAGAACTTTTTTTGCCGATTTGAGTATTTGGTTGATTAGTGTGGCATTTAATGGTTTGTTTTGAAAGTGTTTGCATTTAGTTTTATCGATTTGAGTGCCTGCCCACTAGTGCCAACAGTGAATATGGCATAACTGATTAAACAGTGCTGAATCCAGCTGCTCCCTGTTAAGGCAAGTTTGTGTTTGAGGTAATGCACTTTTTTTTTTTTTTTTTTTTGTGGGAATATGTGTTTGAATGACTTTTTAAGAGCATTGTGAAAAAACATTAGCATTTTAGCTCGCGGACTTTTTCAAGCTAGCAAATGGTTCTTTTGTTGTACATACTTAGATCCTCATTGATTGATTGATTGATTTTTTTATACCGTTTGAGGCTTAGGTATTTGACATTTTAAATGAAGGCGCTATTCCGCATTGTTTGACGAAACATTTTATGCTCTTTTGAAATTGCAATCTCAGCAAGCCTTCGTTTTTCATCTCCTAAAATTTATTCTGCAATGCTTTGAATGTTCCTCATCCGATGACTGGATTACGCAAACTAACTAGTTCATAGATTAATCGACGACTAAAATAATCGATAAGTGCAGCCCTAGTTTGAAACGCTGGCAAAATCCCGCAAAAAGCCAACTTAGAGATAAAGTAACTGGTAAACTGGTTCTGACAACAAGGCAGGTAAAGCAGCTTTACATCAACGCGGCGGGGGTGCGCGGCGCCGATCCATTTGCCGACATTAGCGCAGGCGCTTTAATTCGTCGCCTTCCATTAGTCGAGAAAAGCGGCCTTCGGCGCTCAATTATCCATCAGGAAAAGAGGCGGGCGGCGGCGCGAACAATAGGCGGCGTCGGCGAGCGCCGCGTCGGCTCATTAACGTCACGTTCGGCCCGATTTTTCCATCCGACGCCGTCGGGGAGGGGGCGGGCGTCGCCTCTTTTGTCAACGTTCCGACTTCATTAGAATCATAATGGACGGCGGCGAGGCGCCGTGGAATATTTTGGGGGGGGGGGGGGGGGCGGGTGGAAGCTCGCCGGTAAATAACGCACAAACAAATCAATTGCAGCGCAGATTCCGTGTTCGCATCAACAGCGACACAACAACAACGCGCCATCCAAGTGGGGCGGAACGTGCAAACGAAATGGAAGAGATTTTGACAACAACTTTTACTCATTAGCAAAGAGGCAGGAGTGTCATCATTGTCGTAGTTCCTTTCGAGAGGTGCTCTATGGCCGGCGCCATTAATAAACGACTAAATAACGATCAAAGTAGTTTTTTGATTGTCAATTCATTGTTTAAGAGACATGGCCATAAAACCTGTCCAGATCCCTTTTTGAGCCTCAATAATACAGTACCGTATTGGGCCGAATATAAGACCGTGTTTTTTGCATTGAAATCAGACTGAAAAAGGGGGTGGTCTTATAGTCACGGTCTAGATGTTATACCCATTCACGACGCTAGATGGCTCCAGATATCATTGAAGCAATGTTCTGTCATGACAGATCTCAGCAACTCTCAAGTTTAACCAGTTTGCATTTACTGCCATGTTTTTCCTTATTCAGATTTGTTCCAAGACTACAGTTAGACTTCACTTATTATTGCAGTTTTGTTGTTTTATCACAATAGATTGGTTTATTTACATTTCAAAAACCAGAAGCCATTCATTTACGAATGTGATTGCACTTTAGTTGACATATTTAAATGTTCAGATATTAAGATTGGAATGAGGCAAAACAACATACTTTTTCTCTCAATTATATTGTTATAATCATTTGTTTCGAATGTACTGTAATTATTTTCTGTATATAAAAATAATTTGGTGTTCAAAAAGTCTTTTTTCAAACTTGAGTCTTGAAAAAGTGGGGGTCGTCTTATAATCAGGGCCGTCTTATATTCGGGCCAATCCGGTATATACTTTTTTTTTAATTAGAAACAACAAAAAAGGAAAAAAGATAACTATTCTCTGTGCATTCCAGTCTTAATTAGAAGAGATTACAAACAACAAACCCAAAAGTTGAGGCAAAAATGTTTGGACATTCCCCCAAAAATGGGAATCCTTTAAAAACAATCACAAGACCCCGACCTCAAAATGGACGACACGGCAAATACTCCACCAATGGCCAATGACGACCTCTCAACAAATCCCATGGCTTTGTCTAGAATTGCAATACTGAGCGTCAACAAGCTGCATTAAAACATGGCTGATTTGCTTGTTGGCAAAGCGACTTCCACACGATGCTCTCACACACACACGCGCCGGGAGTGTCGGAACGTGCGCGTGCGTGCGTGCGTGCGTGCGTGCGTCGCGCTCCACCGGTGTGATGATGCTGCGGCGTGTAGTGAGACTCGCTAATTGGCTCACCTGTCTCTCAGCCATCTGGTGCCTCTCACCCAAAAAAATAAAAAAAACAACACACATACAGTAGTACACACAAGTCAGTAAAAGGAGACTGTTTTTTCCACATCATGTTTTTGTTGCTATTTTCAAAACAACAATCAACAAGATGATCATTGGGGGGTGGGGGGTGGGGTTCCAGCAACAACCGCTACTATAACACACAAAGTGTATTCATGCTTACGGAAAGAGTTACACATTTTCCCCTGTATCCTTATTTTGGGCATTTCTAACTATGGTTTAAAAACGTTTTTTTTTTCTCTTACCAACACAATTTAACTAATTGGCCGCCATTAACGTCCAATCCATTTGAACTGGGAGGGCTGCGGTCCGAGAGCGGTAAACTCATTTCAAGTTTTAATGCAGTTTCGAAGAGCCAAAGGATTGGACGTCCATCGTGGTCACTGGCGCTGAAAGTATTTGTAATCTTACAAGAATTTCAGTACGGAAACTAATGCTGCACGACGTGTCGCCAAAACAATATGTATAAAAAATTCTTTCGACATTCTACCCGTCCGTTGTGATTATCGCCATGAATAGAGCTGTTCCCACAATGCACGTTTCAGCCAGCAGAGAGCGCCCAAGTTCTGCTGAAGGAGTTCCATAGGGCAAGGTAGTAACAGCAATCCGCCGACGGTTTCCCCCTGCCCGCCGTAAATGAGCAATACAATTGAAATTACCAACGCACCATCCGCACAATTCATTTCAATATGATTTTGTTTATTCATCATTATAATATGCCAACTTGATTTAGTCTTAAAAGTCAAAACCCCTTGCTAGGATTAGTAGATAACTGCTACTTCTTGTTGACACTGGATAGTTTTATGTTGAAGCACTACTTGATGCATTTTACATTGGAAGCAGGTCAGTTTATTGTCATTTCAAAAATAAAATCTGCCATAATTGTTGCCCCATTTTCTACCCAAATAATAATAATAATTAAAAAAAAAAAAAAAAAAAGATCGGTGCACACAGCGCTAGTGGAAACTGTCACTTATTTGGTTCGGAGGTGGCAGGTGAGCGGCGGGGAACGTGAGGGGGCTCACGATGCGCACCGCTGACCTGGAACTCATTGGGTGCCCAGAGAATGAAAACTATTACACGTGTGCCGCACATCCGCGTTGTTATTTAAAAGCTTCGACAATTCCGATCGGCTCCTTCATTCTTTCATCACGTACTCGGCGTGACAACAGGTGAAGGTCGTCGCCGTGGCGACGAGGCGCCGCGACCTCAATGCGGCGCGCGCTATCGTTTGTCCCGGCGGAAGTGACACAATGGGAACGAACGCCGTGCCCGGGGGGCTGGGGGGTTCCGAGTCATTCCAGCTGACGCTCTGATGGAAGAGCGATCCCCTCCGCCCGCTGTTAACCACTCTCCATAACTCATACGCGGATGAAATAAACACGAATGGCATCAACCAATTAAAAACATTCCGATTTGGAATTCCTTCTAAGTCTGACAAGGGGACTCATAAAAAGCCAGATTTTACTGCCAAACGATTATATGACCAACGGTCACAATCGTCACACGCGGCTTCCGGTCCTTAATCGGAGCCGACGACGATCGCCGCTTTTCCGCGAATGCCCGATTCAAACCCGACAAACGACAGCGTTCCGAGAAACCGGAAGACTTCCGGTAACAAAGTCAAGTTTTTCATGACTTCATTTTGTACAACCGACCGCAATGCTTAGTCGAGTTTCGCCGCCTGTCCAAATGGGTCGGACGTCGATCGCCGTCAATGGCAGCCGATGAGCTAAAAAAAAAACAAACAAACCAAAAAAAAGAGCTCTCCTCACCGAGAGCAGGCGCTAAGCTGCGCGCCAAATGACGTCATTTCATCTGGAATTGCGCCATTTGCGTCTGTTTTCCAGCTGACCGTTTTTTTCCGAGCGAGCTCCCTCTTGGCTAGGGGATAAATTAGAAGCGAGGAAGGAGCCTTTAACGCTGATAACTGTCACCGGCGAGCGGGCCCGCTCGCTCGTGAATATTCATAAGCGGGAGTACTGGGAGAAAGGGGGACGGAGGGGGGTTGGCGCAGAGAACGCCGCTTGTCACACGAGGCAATATGGGACGCGGCGTACCGGGACGCCACATTGTGCACATCCCTGTAATTATGCTCTCGGCTGTCGGTAAACAGGAAGCGTGTGCGTGTGTGCCCGCGTGCACACACCTGGAACCGGAGGGGCCTTCAGAGCGCCGTTGTATCGGTTCCACTTGTGCGCCGGCGCTATTCATACGCTAATCAACACGAGTGCAAGTGTGTGTTCGAGCGCTCACGTGTGCGAGACGTCGCATCCAGCTTCGCAGCTAGCGCCAATTATCAACTGTGTGGCTTCAAAGCACATTATTCACGCAACGCCATACACCGACTGCATCTTGACACACAATGATACACAAATACTTGCACAGATAACACAGGCAAACAAACCGAGAGCCACAAATACACTAAGGCCTTCTTCTCAGTTAAAGCCCAATCGTGCAGATAAAAGTCAGAACGGAGAATTAGAAGACAAAACAAGCAGAGCGTGACATCAAGTAACGCATCATCAAAATGTCCAACGGTACCGGGGTCGGGCGCTGAAGTCGGAAGTATTGGCGTTTAAGCACCGGAGCGGTAACTGATGGGTTTGGTACATATGTGAAAGCTCTTGTTTGAAACATTTTTCCAGGCCATCCTTTCATCATCGTCACTTTCTTCCCTCTGCTCCACTTCCTCTCCTCCTCCGGTGCCTCCGTTCCCTTCTGATGGTTGGGATTTATATTTTACTTATCTATCCTCCGCAGCCCCTTTGTCCTATTTTCCTTTCCGCCATTCCGTGTCTCATCCTCCTTTACTTTCCTTTTCCCCCTGCAATTTTTTCCTTTTGTTCTGACCCTTCCACCTATGACGTATGGCTGAAAGCTCCAAAAAGTCCAAAATTGGCCTCATTTTTGGTTCCACCCCACGCGGATACGTTATTTTGCAAGACGGTCGGACGACAAATCGATTTGGAAACGGCAACGCAATGTTGACGGCGACACACTCAATTGCGTAGGAAGCCTTTCTGCATATAATCTTTTATTGATGGTGGTCTAGGAATGCAACGTGTGTGGGGGGGGGGTACATTCCAACAAAACGCCATCTTTGCTTCCTTTTCTTCCCTGGCCTTTCTCGCTTTTCCCAGGCTGACAACATCGATGATGTCGGCAGCCGCGCACTAAAAACACTTGTTCTCGTCCAGCGCGTCGTCGTCGCAGCGGTCGATACGTGTCTGCGGCTCGTAGCCAGCGAGCACTGAGGGAGTTGGAAAAAAAAAAAACGACCAGAAGTGCCTACCTTTGGATTGGTCCGCCGAGGTCGCCGGCGTCCTGCCTGGAAACACAAACGTCAGGATTATTTTCTGGCCCGTTGAAATGAAAGGAAACAGCTTCAATCACACATGTCCAGTCATCGGCAAAATGAATAGGTTCGCTTTGATGAAATATTGCTAAACAATCACAATAATAGTCAAAATGTTTTGACTTATAAAGGTATTGGGGGCTGAAAAAAAAAAAAAAATCGTAATACGATGGAAAAAAAAAACGTCACACTATGACATCACTTTACGTCATATGTTTGGAAGAGACGTGGCTAATTGGTAGTATGACTTTTTTTTATATAAATCAAATCTATGAACAAAATGCTTCGATTGAAATATTACGACTGCATGCACTTTTTTGGGCGTATGACCTCGTTTAACCTCTGTTGTTTATTGCTAAAACGAACGCTCTTCATTTATGAATGTCGAGGTCATGACTCGGGAGTCCCAGCGCCCTCAAATATGCAAATGCCGCGGGCAAAATCACAACAATGACATTTGCAAAGGCTCCGCTCCGGCGATGGAGACGCGGCGCCGAGCGGAAAACGGACTCGGGCGGGCCAAATTAGTCTCGTTTGTCCTTGGGAAGCGTGGACAAGTTCCTTCCATCCGCCGGCTTTTCTGGCCGTCATTCCGCGCTCCTTCCTTCCTCCTTTTTCTTCTTCTGGAGCATGTAAATAAATTGGTCCCCTGGCACACGCTCGCACACCTCCGGAGCTCTGCCAAATTAGTGCAGGTTTGATGTCACCGTGATAAATAAAATAATAAATGAACGATGCGCTCATGAATAAGCCATCCTCTTCGGCGCGGCAGCCAATCACAGCGCTCTTTGCATTTCAAAGACACAAGCTTGTCCGTTTCATCTGCGGCCACCGAAAAGCTGCTCTTGTTATCCCGACGCGCGCGCACTATCTCTTTATTCCAAATTCCATGAATTATGAAAAAGTGGAAATGAAACACACATGTGTCATTTCTGCATTTGGTGCCCCCCCCCACACACACGCATATGAAGACACAACTGCAAAAGAAGGGGGGAGGGGGGGAGGACAACACACATATCTGCCATTGACAGTGACAGACATCCATTACATTTACCGTATTGGCCCGAATATAAGACGGCCCCGATTATAAGACAACCCCCTCTTTTTCAAGACTCAAGTTTGAAAAAAAGACTTTTTGAACACCAATTTTAATACAGAAAATAATTACAGTACATCTGAAACAAATGATTACAACAGTATATTTGAGAGAAAAAGCATGTTATTTTGCCTCATTCAAATCTTAATATCTGAACATTTAAATAGGTAAACTAAAGTGCAATCACATTCGTAAATGAATGGCTTCTGGTTTTTGAAATGTTAATAAACCAATCTATTGTGATAAAACAAAATTGCAATAATAAGTGAGGTCTAACTGTAACTGTAGTCTTGAAACAAATCTGAATAAGGAAAAACATTGCAATAAAATAATGCAAACTAGTTCAACTTGAGAGGAGCTGAGATCTGTCGTGACAGAACATCGCTTCAATGATATCTGGCGCCATCTAGTGCCGTGAACGGGTATAATGTCTAGACCCCGAATATAAGACGTCTCCCACTTTTTCAGTCTTATTTCAATGCAAACAACACCGTCTTATATTCGGGCCAATACGGTAGTAGACTGGGAGTTGGACATGTAACGGCACAGAAATATGATCGTACATCCATGCGTTCTTCCCTTGTCGAGTTCACCGGTGGGTTGCGCTAAAGCTAATCCCGACGTACATCGACTTTAGTGCTAAACGAGGAGAAGCGAGCGCAAAGCAGCTGTCGCCGCGCCGTCGAAAGAATTCCCCGGAGGGAGACGCTAACCCGATTGTGCGGGCTGCGTTGTTGAAACCTAGCGGGAACGGTGAACAACACGCACAGGTGACAACAAATACTTTGCTGTCTGTTGACAAAAACGTCAAAGAAACAAAGAAAAGGATAGATAGCCGAAAGTGGAGAGTTACGGACAGTTCAGTTCACTAATTGACAATGGTAGTCGTCCAGTTCTTTTTATCTAGCAGCCAATGCTCCCCTTTTCGACATCCATTTTGACCGGGAGGGGCGAATGTTCATTCAGATTGGGCGTCAACGGCAGCCCACGAGTAAACCCGAGTATCTTTTTTAGGAGCTTGTTTTCATCAAATGAATATTCAAGAGCACTGGACACAGATGAATTTGTGAGCAGGCTATTTTTCATCTTTGTTTATGGCTTATGCAGAAAATAAGTTGACCACCCACACCCGCGCAATTTAGTTTTTATCATCATTTTGGCCGTAAGAGCGTGTCTGCGTGCAGCCCATCTGTGTTCGACACGGCTTTTAACACATCTTCAACACCCCCCCCATTTGACACATTCTCACTGGCAGCAAAGCGGGCGGGCACGCTAGCTACCCACAATCCCCCGACCAATCAACGCACATTTTAAAAGACTTTCACAGGTTCAACTCCAACACCCTCGGAGGACTTCCCGCCTCGTCATCGACGTCTACATCTCACCTCTGTTTTTGAGGTATGTGTTGAGTGCGGGCGCGCCAATGTGTCACCGCGTTTATATTTGAACAGGCGATGGCATGTTTTACAACACGGACGCAAGTTTCCCGGCGGTCGGCGAGCGACGACGGGAGCTCCGTCGTCCGATCGCTTGGCGTTCGGGACCGCCCCGCAGCCGCCTATCGGATGGGTCGTTTATCACCGTCGGTGTCGCTGAGACGAGATCATTTGTCCAATTGCTGCGCCGCCTCCGACTAAAAGTCATCTTCAAATTTTCCTTCCGGACTCCAATGACTAATAAAAATGAAAGCCGGGCAATAAATCAACGGGATGAGTGACAGACATCAAAATGTCAGCCGCTAATCCCTTTAAAAGTGCGATATTACATTTTGATCCCGGCGCGAGGAAGCGGACCGGTCGCCGTATTGAGTCCGGGATTTACGACCGGCGGCGAGGCAATAAAGCGGCAACGGACGGATATGATCGCGGCGCGTCACGTTAAAGAGCGGAGCGCCATCCGTCAGCGTGACAAAACGCCTCGCCCGCCGCGTTCTTCTCAACGGCTGACTTGGCACCCGCGAACGCTATCATTATCACGCAGAGTTTTTGAGGAAGGCAAATGAGGTAGAAAACGCCGCCCGTCAGCCTCTGCCGTTTTGTCAAATAAATGATTGAAGTTAGCCGCGGCGAGGAAAGAAAACATTAGCGCTAAACGCGCTCCTCAATTAGCCCGCGGCGCATCGCTTCATCAATACCAATTAAGGATGCCGACCGGCCCCGACGGACCGATTAAGTCGACGTGGGCGAGAGGCGCTAATGCTGACCGCCGGCCGGATGCCCGGCCGACCGGATGCCCGGCCGACCGGATTTGGGACCCGACCGAGCTCGCGGTTCAATTCGCTCGTACGTGGAAATCGGTTTGTCGTTCTACCAAAAATGAGCTGACTGTTGAAAATATTTTCGAGCTGTTGTTTACGTGCATTTCCTCGCGCGTGATTATTATTCAAAATATTCTTTTTTTTTTTTTTTTTTTTTTTTTAAACACATCGTAAGTTAATGAAAAGGAATAAATGGTAGGATGCTCCGAGCCACTTCAGCCAAAGAGGGAACCTCTACTACTGCTTGAACACATCCCTTAATTGACAACTAGTGTCCAATCACATCAACAATGGGATTTGCGGGCTTTGTCAAAGTGGAATTTTGGAATTCCATCATGTGGAGAATGAGAAAAGGTGGCCGAGCTCGCCAAATTGGATCGCTCGCCGCAATCTCATCTTTTTAAACGGGACTGGAATGAAGGGAAGGGGGAGGGGGGAGATGAATCCCGGGAGAGCAGAGGCGGAGCCACGCGGGAATTCTCCCGTTTATTTTCCGCCTAAAAATCCATCACGGCCAGACGCTTGAAAAGTGACCACATTTGGAACAATGAGCGCGTGACAAAGGCCACAAAGAAACACTTGCGTTTCAATATGTTTTCATGTACGTATGTTTATTAGGGTTGCCAAAAAAAAAACAACAACATTCTTTTCAGATTGGTCTTTGAGAGGAGTCAACTAAATGGGCCATGTATCATATCAGCTGGGCTTGAAATTTCAACTGGAAAACTAGGGACAATTAATATGATGCTAGACTAACAGCTCATTTTGATTTACTACCCATTTTATTAACTCATTCACTCCCAGCCATTTTCACCGTAGCAAGGCCCTTCGCTCCCGGCCGTTTTACTGGATTTTGACTGATTTTGCAAGGCCCACTGAAAATTCTGTTCTATTGCTATATAAACATGGAACCCACATAAAGATAGTTTTCTCTCTTCTTTCAGCAGAAAAGGTACTTTGTATCTTTTTCCATTCTTTAGAAATCAGCATTAGAAATTTGAGCAATTTTCCAATTTCTGATGAAAAAATGGAGAAATTGAGCTTTTTGTGAAAGCATACATTTCAAACATAACTGACTTTAACACAGCTATTTTTTGCTTTAGTTACATCCCAAATATCTGAATAATGTTTCTTTTACAAAAAAAAAAAAAAAAAAAAAAAAAACAAGACAAATAGAGCTTTTGATAGCAAAGTAACAATTTATTTACACATAACTAACCGAAAGATGACACTATTGTGGATGTGACAGCAGGTCATCGTTGCCCGTCTCAAAAAGATCTTTTTTTTTTTTTTTTGAGTCTCTGCGGGCTCTGCTCGCGAGCAGCACGCACTCAACGGCATCTAGCGGTCCCGGTCGTTCTGCTCGGTCGTCCGGCAACCTGGGCGTCTTCCGCCTGCGCCCCGGCTTTGCGGCTTGGCCGTTCGTTGCCGTTGAATAGGGTTGCGGGTCTTACCAAATGCGGTACTGCCCTCCAGTGGCCAGTTTTATTGCTTTAAAATCGATTTTCAGCTTTGTGCTTTGGAGCTAAATTGAATCACGGCCCAGAGATGTCTTTTTTGAAAAAAAAAAAAAAAAAATGTAAAAGACCTATAAATACGTCTTTGGGACACTGAAACAATTAAAAATAGAACGTATTTATAAATAATTAGGAATATATTTCGGAAATAGTTAAATGTAATTTTTCCAATGTATGAATCAAAAAGAAAATATTGACTATTCAGTGACTTTCTAAACGATTCGCCGACGATCAAAAAAGCCGTCGGTTCATCTGACGATCCCTCGTGACGAGCTCGAGCCCCAAAACGACACGCATCCACATTGTGGACGTCCTCCCCTCACCATCGCTTCTTAAAACTCGGGCTTGATGATTTATTCAAATGTAGATGTGAAGCTAAATGTCTCTCTCTCATTTCTTTTGCCTCCCTTTAAACTTGCCTCTCTGATCCCACGGCACCCCCCACCAAAAAAGAAAATCGAAGCAGAGAGCCCTCTGATCCCACTATCGGTCTTCCTTTCAGTCCGTGTGAACGACAAAGACACGACACCTGAGAGCACGTGCGGTTAGAACACAACGCAAACGTGCAATCTGGAAACGGCAAAACTCGCACTTGCGCTAGCTACCCCCCCGACACATGAATTATTCACACCGTAGATGTTTTAAGCGCATCATTTGCGATGTGGCGTGCGTGATCCATAATGCATACTTTGAAAAGTCGACCGCTGATATGTCAGTTCATGCCGTTTTAAGTGCGCGGTTAAGTCATCCGTGTGCCAAAAGACACGGTCACATGCTACGCAGTTGTATAACACGCATACGTTGAGCTTGGATTTTGTATTTACCTGCCATCATTTGTTTCATTTCTGATACAAACTGTGGATTTAAAACGACGGCCAATTCATTTGAAAAGTCCAAAAGTCAATGGAAGCTAAAGCGAGTTGTGTCTCCAAAAGTGGGATAAGAGCAACGCGCTCGTTGTTGAGAGAGCGTGACAGCAGAGGAAGCTTCGTCGGGAGGGTGCCGAAGCGACACCGTGGACTATTTCTTTCTTGCTATAAAAATACAAATAAAACGTACACGGGGCCGAGGATGGAGACAATGGCATCGGTCTACGCCACGGGCCACGTGCGCAAACCTAGGGGGAGTCGCAAACCAAACTAGAAATGGCTAATTCTAGAGAAACTGTATCAGAATGTTGACGTGCAAGAGAGTTTTCGGTAGAAAAAAAACTGTCAATGGCAAGCTTGTATCTGAATGGGATTTAATGGGACATTTTTCAGATGAATAGGGAAACCTTGTATTTGAATCTGTCCAGGGAAAATAATGGGAGGTATTTGGTAGAAAACGGAAGCATTTTTAGATTTACTCTAGTTGAAATGGGAATCATGCAGTTACACCAAAAAGGAAGGGGTCGGGCATCAAGCTGAAATAATACATGCCCCCCCCCCAAAAATAGCAATTTTCTGGTGAATTGTGAAGCATTTTGACATGTGAATGGCTTTCAACGTGAAAGTAGTTTAATTGAGCGAAAGCGTAGGAATCTTTAGGCGTTGACTTAAGACGGAAAGTGTGAGTACGTGTGTGTATCTATGTTTGCTTCCTCACGTGTGCTTGTGTACTATTCTCCCGAATGCGCGTGCGGACGCGCGCGCACAAATCCCAAGAGCAAAGGCCACTCGCGTAATTGAAGGATGTAGTGACACGGTGATAGATACAACTCGACAACTCTGTGTGCCTGCGCGTGCGGCGTAATGACCCCCCGAGGGAGCGGGGGCCCCGGGCCGGGCCGAGCCGGGCCGGGCCGAGCCGAGCTCCCCGCTGTCAACTAGGAGGAGGGATAAAGGGGGAGGAAGAGGAAGCGGCGCGGCGGCAGCTGTCGACTCCTCGCCAAAGTAATTGGTTGCGCGCGGCTTCCCGAAACCGAGCCGGTCATTAGTCGCCGTCCCACCTGCCGCCTGAGAAGGACCCCCAGCCCCCGTCACGGGCGGCGGCGGGGCTTCGCTCGGACGAGAGGCCGGCGTCGCCCCGTCGTCGGCAAATGCCGCTCGACAGCTTGATTGACAGCCGCGCGCGCACGAAAATATGAAAAATAATAAGCGGGCGCGTCGGAGCCGTTTGACTGACAGGCGGGGGAAGCGTACGGGCCTGACAGCGACTCCACGCGACCGATCCCGTTTCCGCGCCGGCGACCAGTCAAAGGACCGCAGGGCGTCATACTCCAAAGAAGCGGCCGGTCACGTGACCAAGTCGCGAGTTTTCGAGAGACCGCTCCTATGGCCGGGTCACGGAACAGTCACGTGACCTTTCCGGTGAAAACTACCGCGAGTGGTCAAATGAATCTCAAGTGACCATTCATGTTACTAGGGGTGCACGATAATTATTGGTCCGATAATAGGAATTATGACGTCATCCCAATAAATCTGATAACATGATATATTATCGGGCCTATTAATATTTTTGACAGGGCGTCGGATTGGGATGTGTGCGTTTGTTTCAACTCCTGTTTTTTTTAGTTTGTTACTGTCTTTGTTTTATTCATTATAATATTTTTCACGTCATCATTTCATCATGAAAATTCTGGTTCAGTCAGAGACAAATCTATGCTGAATCAACCATTAGTATTTTTGACCTACAGGTGTTCAAAAACTCAGGTGAATATAAATTGAGAAATTACATACATATTGTTGGTTATGGTATCGGTATCGGCCTTGAGGAGCAAAAAGTTATCGATATCGGTTTCAAATAATGGATATCACGTACCCCTACATGTTACCAATCTAAAACCAGTCATAGGACAGGTCACACTATGGTGACCAATCATGAACTAGGGAGGGTTTATGTGACCAATCATTTGATCAACTCCTTCTCTGCCAGACCAGGAATATTCAGTTGAAAGAAAGACCCATCGATGGCGATAGACGTCCAATCCACTTGAACTGGGAGGCTGTCTCAGTCCAAACGGATCGGGCGTCTATCCAGAGTTAATCTGACCGATCACGTGGGCTGACAAAAGGGAAAAAAATATCGGACGGTCCGACGGACTTTTCCCACAGCGGGAAAGTGAACGAGAACGTGGAGGACACAGGAGGCGAACGGGGGATTCAATATATTTTTAATCTCGCGGTGTAATCAGATGACACGTCTGCCAGGAGCGACGTATTTCATAAGTCGCTCGCCGGCGCGGACGAGGCACTTTGGCACCGTGACGTACATCGGCCCTGACACATTGTAATAAAGGCGCCCGCAGAAACACAATGCCGCGTAATCATTTTACGGCGACAAACCGGAATTCCGACGCCGTCCCGCGTGAGCCCGGCCACGGGAAAAATTGAATTAGGGGCCGAGTGCGCGCATGCCCCGAGAGGATGAGGAAGAATAGGACGACCATTTGGCCAAAAAAAACAAAAAAAAAAAAAAAAAAAAAAAAAGCTGATCCAGAGATAAGTCCGAGCCAGAAATGACTCACGTGACCTTAAAAAAATAACAAAAGTAGCATCGCCGTGTTGTGAGATAATTGTAATCGTGAGCATTTTTATCAGGAGATTCCCAGCCCTTATATATACACGACCGATCTAGCGTACTAAAGAACAGGGAAAACAGAATCTCGCTTTTTCTGTTCTTCGGTATGGACAGCGACTAGCCGATGCAAATGGATCCCTAGTAATCACAGAATATGATAGCAGATGATGCTCTTTAAACGCCAAAATGATGTTAAGTAACATTTGATCCGATCGAAAATACCGTACAGCTTTATGACCGAACGTCGAGGGTCAGAAGAATAGGACACGTTTCCAACCGACACGAGGGACCATTTCATTTGAAGTCCGTCGAGCCAAAAAGGTGAACGCCGTGAGCCGATAAGACGTAGGCGCTAAAACACGCCGCGGGTTTCCTCTACAATTTTGTCCCCCGTCGGAAGTCTTTAATCCTAAATTCCTTCCCGGCGTTCGGGCCGGAAGTCCACTCAATCTCGGCGGCGGGATGGAGTCGCTTCATCTTTTTATCTCGGCGGAGGCAGTTGCCCGGCGCGTCAGAAAGATCGCGCGGGCGCACACAATGCTCTCTGTCCGCGACTTAAGATTAGCGCTCGGCTCGGCGGGGTTTCCGGGGCGGCCGCCAGATAAAGCGTCGCTTTGTCCCGCGCCAAAATGGAAAGCCCCCGACTGACGACTCGTCAATCATTTGCGCCGCCGAGGAGGAAGCCGGACCGGCGCCAGTGACGAACGACACAAAAGGACCCGAGGCACCGCGGCAAAAATCCCAACCTTCTTCCATCGAGCGCTTTTACGGACGAATTCGGCATTTGGAGAAGAATCCGCTTCATTTAATGTGATGCGAGTCCAGTACATATGTTGTGGCAGTCGGTAAATGAATAATTAAAAAATACCATTGACGGCGATAGATGTCCGATTCATTTGGACGGGGATCGTCGGAAGCCCTCCCGGTCCAAATAAATTGGATGTCCAACAATGTCAATGGCACTCAAAGACTATATGATGTTCTTGTAGATTTTTTTCAATTTCTTCATTTTAGTAGTATGACGTTTACCATTCACTTCCAGTTTTCGATTTTGTCATTTTTATCAACAGTCCTCCGCTTTTGTTACATTTACCATAATTTCCCGAATATATTGCGCACTTTTTTCCCCCCCAAAATCAACTTGTAAAATCATGGTGCGATTATAAACGGGTACGTAAATGGAGACAGAAATATATATATATATATATAAACCGATGTTTTTTTTTATTGACACGGCCACGTTGTGTTGAAGAAACGTATAAGGCGATCAGTTGCCGACCGTTACGGTACGTGACGTCACCATTTTGTTTCGGTAATACTTCACTCTGATCGGCCGAATGATTTCGTCCGTGATAAATACTGCTTTTTTTCACTCTTCATAAAGCACAGAATTTAGTTTCTTGAACTCATCTGAGTCAACGTTTATTGCAACTCGGACCATAACAAACGTAACAACACAGACTTCGCGTGTGTGTTCGTCAACTATATCTGTCCCTCAGGAAACTCAAACCCAAATAACAATAGTTCCTATTGTTACTGTCGTGTCGACAGCAATGAGCTCTCTCGGGTTTCCGACTTACGTTCTCACTTTCCTTTTACCGTATCAATCCGTGGAAGAAACATTTATTCATCGTCATGAAACGAGCAAGTTATACAGCTGCCTTTAAAAGAAAAGTCACATCTGTTTTGTTTTCTCCTAGATTCTGGTAAGTCGGAGAAGTTGTCAAATCATATTATTACCGTAAATATTGTCAGTTTATGGTAATCTTTTGAACTACCAATTGCTGTGTTTCACCAGTCAGTAAAATGACATTTCTGTATCTTCACATGAGCTCTGTTTTCTTGTATTCTTCTAATTATTGGTGCTAAAATTAGGGTGTGCGTTATAAACGGGTACAATAATTTCTCCTAGATTTTACAAGTAAATTTGGGGTGCCCCTTGTATTCGGGAAATTACGGTAGTTTAGATTTGCACGTTTAATTTAGGAAGTTCTAAAAAATTATCCATGACATTTCTACACTTGGAAAAATTTCTGTCAAAAAAATATATATTTTTAAATTTGTGACATTGAACTTGTTTGTTGATTTTTAATTTAAAAAAAAAAAACAGTATGGGCGACAATTTGAGCGAAAACCTCCTTCGAGGTTTAATCCATGCTAATCTATCTTTGTAATCCTTCATCTGCAATATGTGCGTCGCTATGGCAACCGGGATCTTTTTCGCTTTTTAGTTCAAGAAGCCGATGACGGCACGGTTTAAGAAGGCGAGGAATGGGTGGGAGGAAAAAAAAATGAAGGGACAAGCAAGGGGTGGGAGGGGACTTCATTCCGAAACGGGCGCGTGGTGTAACGCGAGAATCACATTAGGATGATCTTGTTTCACTTTGTCCTGATTCAGCAGCAGCGTGACGGCTGGGGGGGGGGAATAGTGTTTCCACATTCCAACAAAAGCAAGGACGCCAAACCTCGCGTGGGGGATGGGCGCAGGGATCGATTTGCTTGAGTATTTTTCCCACACCTCACAAAATTTGAAAACAACTTCAATTTTTCCCCATTTTTCCTTTCAAACAAATCATGAAATAATCCCTCATCGCTAAACTGACATTACGGTACCGAGTATGTGAAGTTCAAGTAACAAGTCTGAGTACTTTTGCCAGCTGCGCACTCTAAAACCCGAGCGCGTCTTTATGAGCGCAGCGGTAATGTTTCTGGCTGAAAAGTCTGATTTACGACAAAGGCGTCCCGCCGCGTCTCGGGTGGACGGCGGCAAAATTTGACAGGCCGCACCTGCGGGGATCCTTCACCCGCTTAAAAATAGATACAAAATAACCAGAGAGAAAGAGCGGAAAACAACTCGGGATAGCTACCAAATTTAATTGAATAATTTTATAATTTAGTCAACGTCCAATCCATTTGAAGTGGCACCCTTGCCTTCAGCGAGTTGGGCAAATTCGGCGAGGTAATTTCTCTCGGTCACGGTTATACGGGAAATTCAGCACGAGAAAAAAAAAACAAGCGTCTTGTGTCACTTGCAAGGAAGATGTGGGATGCTTGACTAAAAAGCTCACACGAGTGATTTTTTCTTTTCTGGCAACGCCACTTAACAGGTGTCACACTTCTGAGAGCGAGCGTCTTCCGGAGGCGTCGGCGACGGGGGGCGTTTATCGAGCGAGGCGAGGCGACGCTCGGGAGACGGCGGGGCGTGCCGACCGGCGTCCCGCGGGGCTCGTGTCAATTACAGCTGAAAATGAAGGTCCGGATCGGGGCCGCGATGACTGATGGAAGGAAGGGGGGCTCCGAGGACACTCGGAATTAATGGGTCGGAGCCCTGCAGAGTTCTCTTTCGGCCAATCGTGTCACTCTTCTTCGCCAATTTATCACTGGGAGGGTCGACCGTTCCTTCGTTCCCCCGCTAACCCTCTCACTTCAAACGGATTGAACGTCAACCGTGGGTTCGATATTGGACTTCTTCAGACAAGAATTGGCAAAAATCACCTAGTGTGACAAAATGTGTCAAGAAATGTCCGTTTTGCGTTGTGTGCGCCAACATTTGACATATTGACGTCATTTTTCCTGATGCAAAATAGCTAGTGAAATCTGTCCATTTTCCAGTAGTATGGCTCACTCGGGTGCAAAAAAAAGAAAAGGGACCGTGAGAAAGAAGAAGTCGTCTCCTGACGCGGATTGGACTGGCGAGTCACGTGACCCCGAGCTGTGTTAAACCCCCCCCAAAAAGTCAAACAGCTGCGTGGCGGGCGGCTGAGCTCACTTCCTGTAAGAAGATGAAGACGATGATGAGGAGCCACTGCAGCTGTAGAAACAAGCCGCGACTTCACATGCGACGCATCACAAGCGTGTGTCTGTGCGAGCTGGTATTCCAGTACACAAAGTCCTATCTGTGTTGTCACGTCCCCCGCGATTCAGCCGAGCGCCGACAGGAAGCCGAAGCTAGCGAGTAAAAACTCAAGGCCGCCGATATTGTGCAATTCTCCACAAGAAAACAACAAGCAGACCGGTTGAGTTCAAGGCACCGCTGACATACGGTTGTCACCATATTAAAATTTCCAACTCGGTATCGATACTCCCCAAAAATACGATGCCACTTTCGATACCACCTGAAAATTTTCATTCATGTTGAAAATGCAAAAAGATCCTCCATGACTTTGACTTTAGTGCAAAATGGACTTTGTCCCATGACAAGAAATTTCCGGTGACCTGCGCACAAACAAATCAAACATCGTATCCGGATGCAACATTTCGGTATCGAGACCGATCAACCAGAGGTCACTGATACAAACGCAACGGACTGGACACAATGACCAACAATGGACTCGCGAGTTAGCATCGGGGACCTTGTGCTATCGTCACCGTTGACCAGTTCTCAATTTAAAGTGTTTTTTTGTTTGGGAAGCATTTGCATTGAGGCTCCCCACTTTCCCTGGGCCCGGTGCCAACCTTTGCCAACAGAAAACACAGCCAAAGAACCGCAACACTCCCGAACTTGACCCGTTGGCCGTCCTCCCTGACCGACACGCTCCTGTCTGAACGCGGTCGACTCTGGAAATCGGGTTACTCTCGCGCACGTCGCCCTCACACAAACGGTCATTCCGTCTCACTGGCTTTTTCTCTCAGGCGCACAAGCAGACGCAACCGCACAGAGTGAGTTTTAAGGCTTCCATATGCACAGCGCCTTTGAGAATAAGAGCGTTACAAAGTGCAGCGCTCACATACAGCCGGAGGGCATGATTAGTGCGCGAGTGTGTATTTGCGCGCGCAAAGCCGGCGAGATGGAGACGGAGCGCCGTCCTCCAGGTGCTGCATTATTGAACACATTTGTCACTTTGTGCCAACCGCGCTATACTGTACACTCTATGCGAATAAAAGGAAAACAAAGTGAAGAGGCGCCAGGCTTTCTGCAGCACTTACTGACAGGGTGACGTCACGCATTCCTGGTCTGATTACACGTTGACAGCGAGGGCGCAAGAGAAACACGTACTTACACGTGGGATGCATTCAGCTCGTTGGCTGCCATTGAGGAGGCACATCTGTTGTTTTTACATTGACTACGCAGTAACTTTGGCATATCAAGGCTCAAACTAAAGGAACAGATTAACACTATTCCAACTGGCTTAGACTCGTCCCATCTCGTATTTGGAGCGAAGCGGGCCCTCCCGGTCCAAACGGACGGGACGTCCGTCGCCCTCGGCGGCAGAGAAAGAGTTAAAAGCCTCACAATGCTGAGGAAATTTGATGATAACATCTTGCAAACGTACACACACTGTAGGTCCGTTATAATGACTTTACTGTAAATGACCATTTGAATGGGATGTAAAACACATCAACTTACTTGGTGTTGATTTGTGCCATTTCCAATCAATGCCTTAATATGACATCACTGCGTAACTGCCGTGACGTTAGCGTTACATTGCCTGTTATGCTAGCGCGTGCGTTCGGTTTCTTTTTAAAAGTTTGAGAAGCAGTTAGGGTTGGTGCACGAGGATTGTGCATGACCAGAAATGCACGTGACCATCACTTGTGTGTCACGTGTATGCATGAAAGTGTGCTCGCCTGTTTGTTTATGGACACGCTCATCCCTGAAGAGGTGCATCAACAACAAAGGGGTGGAGGGGGGGGGGGGGGGTGTCTGTGTGTGTGTGTCTGTGTGTGTTAGTACACTCATACGCTCTGCTACACATGCACCCTCCCCCTCTTGTCACCTCCATTTCTCGCTCCAAATGACAAGTGTGTGAATGGTATGTTACGGTGGGGAATGAGTGTTGTGCGTGTGGCATTACAGTGTGTTACAGTACGCGGGTTACCTTAAAACGTCGCTTTAGGGATGCATTGCATACGAGCATCGCCATACGATGTGCAGAAAGTGTTTCGGCGTTACAGTTACATGATGTGTAAGCATCAGAAAAAGTGTCCGTCGCGTTACAATTGTGTGAAAGTCTTACAAGGCAGTTAGCGTGCGTGACACAGCAGTGTGTGTGTTTTGCACAAAAGTGACTCTAATGAGTGTTTACGAGCATGCTTTGTGTGTGTGTTACATTCCATTGTGTATGAGCCGTTACAGTTAGTGTTACACAGTATGAATGTTACACGCAGGCGAGCACGGACGCGCACACACGCCTCGGTCTCTCGCCGTAAATGCCGACGAGCAATAAAAGATGAGCGGGTTCCGCGGAAATGTTCAAGTAGGCGCGCAGCGTTGTCATCAAAACGCAGACTTGGGAGAAAAGAGCTTTTTGCGCGCCCATCAGTCAAAGATGCTAAGCCGCCGCTGTCGGATGGAGCCGCCAAAAATTCCTCAGCGGCAGTCGTGATGGGATGGGATGGGATGGGATGGGGCGGCAGCTACCTTCTCACACTCAACTTTGAGGCGGGTTCAGGCTTACCTTAGGACATTCCAGCTCTTGAGGGGGTCCAGGTCGGAAATGATAGAAACCATGATGACGGGAAGAAAAAAAAGGGGGGGACGCGGGGAAAAAAACAAGAGGTGCAAGCAAAAGACGGAGGGACAAAAAGAAAAAGGCGTCGCGGGAGAAGACGTTTTAAAGTCCGTCGGCCGCGAGATGCGAGACGAGCCGTCCTGCTGCTGCTGTTGCCTGACGAGAAGTGGCGCCGCGCCTCCTCGCTCGCTCGCCCGCCCGCCCGCTCTCTTTCTCGCTCTCTCTCTCTCTCTCCCTCTCGCTCCGGCCGGCTATGCCCCCCCCGCCCCACCCTTCGCCGCCTGCCGGCTTCCGCCGCTTTCACCCCTCAAACAAAATCGGAAGCACAACGACAAATTGGGTAAAAGCTTGGTTCCTCACGGGTGGGCCTCGCAGTCCTGAGGTTATGCTTCAAATTTTTAACCCTTTATAGGGCAAGCGACTCTTCACGGTCATTTAAAAAAAAAAAAAAAAATAGACCTGGCACATTTTGGCTCATGCATAACATTTGGCGCAGCTTACGTGACCCCAAATTTTGAATGACTGGAAATGTTAATACATGCGAAAGTGGATTATGGCCCCAAATAACACTTTTAAGTTATATGTTCAAATTCCCTTTTGTGTTTTTAAATAACATGATGAATAACCATTTTAGTTCAAGAAAATACTCGCGGTTTTATGTGAGCTATTTTTTTTTTTAATATGGGAAAATAAAGAATATTTACACTTCAATTACAGTCAATTACATTCACGTATATTTATTGACTCGTCTGCCGTTGACAACGATAGATGTCCAATTCAACTGCTCATCTTTCAGTGCCATCGATGGCGCTAGACGTCCAATTCATTTGGATCGGGAGGGCCAAAGTTTGGACCGGGATAAACGAGTCTCGTGAGCTCCCTGCCATTGACATCTGGTCTCACATGAGGCTTTTCGCTGATATGTGTGTTCAAAAATACTCTTGGTTTCCAGGCAAGTGTCAAAGTGGAAGTCAACTAAAGCGTAAACAGAATGAACGTTAGAGGGGAGGGAAAAAAGGAGAAGTTCAGACTGAAAAGCAGAAGCGCGCCCGCTTCCTGTCTGACACGCCACCGCATCCTGTTGACGTCCTGCTCTTCTGGCGCGTTCCCTTTCTGAAACTAGTGAGGAACGACGGCAAGTTAGCAAGTAGCGTCGCCATCTTGCCTCTTTTAAATAGACGCCGTCGGACATCTGCCCGACGCGGGAAGGAGAGGAGGACGACGGCTATTTCTGTCTCTCGCGAGCCTCGCCGTATCACAGCGGTCGACAATGTTAATTTGTACGGAATAATCACGTTGGCGTGGGCGTAGGTGTCGCCTGCCGCACGTGCTGAGGCGCCTCATCCATTTGAGTGGACGTTCCTTTCATTCCTAATGACGCATTTTGGCAATTTACGCAGCGTTTGCTACAAATTGGTAATAAGCCAGTCATTTTCTCGATGTGAGTTTATCTCCCTGGAGTGGAACAAATCACATCGGGGCGCTTTTTGAGGGGCCGATCTCGTCGTCCGCGCACGGTCGATTAACACGACGCGACAGATCGATCTAAAAATGGCTTTCGTCGCCTAGGCCTTACGTCATTGTATGGGAGAGGCGGCCATTTTGTGTCTCGCCTATTTAAAAGCAGCAGGAAAAAAGCGACACTTTATATTAAAATGAGGCGCTCCTGCGGGGACGGGAAGCAAAAGAATCGCTCGCACGAGCGGGCGGACCTGGCGAAGAAAAAAAAAAAAAAGCGTCGGCTCGAACGAAACGAAGCGCATCGGCGTGGGCGGGCGAGTGGGCGACTTAGCGAGGGGAAGAGGAAGAGGTGGAGGATAAATTTAGAGCTGCTCCTAATCAACTTCTTCTCCCGTCAGCGTGTGTGAAAGGGTTAGAAATCGATGCGTGCGGCCCACTCGCCGGCGAGAGAGGAAGGCTGCCCGAGCGAGGCCGCGGGCGTCCTCCGTCATCGGCGCCAACTTCCCCCTCCCGATCCACGCGTGTCTATCTATGCCGGCCGTTTAAAAAAAAAAAAAACGCACCCGCGCGGCGCGGGCTCAAACGATGGCGTTCTCGACGCGGGCCCCCGCTGCGGCCACGCCGTCGCCCCGACGTCTCTCATTAGCCGGCGATCGATCGGCGAGCCGGGTCGGCGGGCCGCGCCGAGAGAAAACGCAATTAGAGCATCGAGCCGGCGATTGCGCCGACCGATGATCGATAGCTAATCATCACCTCGGGGAGGGGGGCCGGGTTCAAGGGCCAAAGGGGGCGTCCGCACAAACAATGACTTTAATGACGGCTACGCATTTCTCCCCCTTTTAGCCGACTGAACGTTCCAAAAACAAACCTAAAGCCGAGATGACCGAGAGCTACTTTTACTAATTGACCGTAACCGTTTCATACACGCTTATTAATAATGAATGATACGCACTTCCGTTTTGAACCCCTTGGCTGCTACTGACAACGCTAGGCGTCCAAGGGAAGGAAGCCTACTCATTGCACTAAAATCTCCAAACAGTCCTTCCTTTTAATTTGTCTCCGTCTTTCCTCGGGTGGGTTGAAATTGACGTCGATACGAGCCAATTGCGCTTCCCGCCACAATCTCGGGGAATTGTTTCCATTTCCGAACCCTTCCCGTGCTTTCGTCTCAGGTGCTGAGCCCGTTGCGGCCGGGAGGTCAAAGGTCCTATCGAGCGGCTCCCAATTATAACAAGCGCGGTCGATGCGCGGATGCCCCCCCCCCCCCGACTGTAATAACCGTCCTTTCGCAACGTGTATGTGTGTCGCCTTCAATAGTTGACATTTTCGTCCGCGCGCGTGCGGCAAAACTGTTTACGTACGTGTGTTGGTACTTTTTCGCACACGCGCGCAGATGTTGTCAGGCGGCCACGGGCGCAAAGGTGAGCGCGAGCTAGCTTACTTCCATTTGCGAGGGTGCCGCGGGGCCGGACGACGGCTTGATGAAACACGACTGCCTCGTGCCGCGCGCGCGCGCAGGGCGCTGCCGGGTCACGTAGACGCGGGTGTTTTTCGCCGTGTTTTTCGGTTCTCGTCGTTGGTGGCGGTCAAAATGGGATTCGGCGGGATGACATTTGCGAAGGCGTGAAAGAGGGAAAAATCACGACACAACATCATCACCGGGCCGGTGCCTTGAGGAGACGACGCCCTGATTTATGAGTGCCTCAATTTAGTTAGTTTAGCGATGGATGTCATTTGAACAGAGAAGGGCGCTTCAAAATGGATTAGACGTCCCTCGCCGTCAATGGCGCTAAAACACTCATCATTTACGTACGACCAGTCCTCCCAGTTCAATCCTTGCAGCATTTCAAAAGTTGACACTCTTTAAGAAAGTGACTATGTTTAGTCATTTAAAAAACACTATTAGTAATCATGATTGTATTTTTATTATTATTTTTTAGAATAATATATAAGTCAAAATGGATTGGACATCTAGCACGGTAATGGCAGCCAATGAGTGCTCTGTCAGAGTTTAAAATAATAATTCCTGTACGAGAGGGTATGACTGTCATTTTGGGACTAAAAGGCACACCTGACGAGAAGCCGCCACCCACTAATTCTGACACAAAAACAGCGTTTGTTCATAGATAAGCCGCGCTGAACTATAAGCCGCAGCTGTCCATATTTACGCCAAAAGATATTAACTGGCAACACTTTATTTTGAGACCGTCATAAGACCAAATGACCAATTGGCTGCACAGCTTCATTATTTCAAAACGCTTCATTTGGCCATCGCTGCTCCCTTGAGGGAGACAGTCAACCTCTGCTGCCATCTACTGTCAACACTGTTGTCGTCCAACAAGCCTCCTAGCGTGCATTGCGGCGCTACGGATGTAAATAACAATCAAAATTCATGTTCTGTGCTCATTATTTCATTAGTTACTGTTCCAGTTGTTTTATTAATTGCCATTTATGGTATTTGGTAACACTATTTGACCTAAGACCATCATAATTATAACATGACACTGTCATGAGCATTAATAAATGCTTGTGACATATCATTTTGTGTCATCTGGCAAATGAGCTCGTTTTTGAACTGATGGAAAGAAATGAGTAAGTGACATCATTTGCCAGATGGCACTTAATGACATCTGTCATATGCATTCATTAATGCCCATGATAGTGTCATGTCATAATTATGACCAAAGTAATAAAGTGTGACCTATTAACCCAAATAAATCAACAAATAAGCCGAACTGGCCGACAACTGGTGACAACAGCAGCCAGTGAGTGGCGTCCACGCCTCGCCTTTTTTTTTTTTTTTAAATGTCAAGGTTCGTTTTTTTTATGTTTTTGGTCCACATCCTGTGTCAGTGTTGTCCTGGTGCGTGCAATCTGGGCCGGGGGCCGCTTTCTATCCTGCGGGCGCGTTCTGTCATGTAACGCAATCTGACACACTTGACTCACTGAAAGAAGAACGCAATCATCTGTTTCTCATCCTCTCGGAATCTCTGGGAGCCCAGCCTACGCTACGCCCCCTTTCTGCTCCTTCGCTCCAAACGTAAACACGCGCCACGGCCAACTAAAGCTGACGTCGTCCATCTTCACTCTATTATCCCAATGTTTACAAGCCAACGCTTTTCCTCGTCCGCGGCCCGAAGAGCGCTCGGGAAAGAGCCCGGAGGCCTTCGTGCCGAGGAAGACGCGGGTCTGGCCGACGGATTCCTCGGAGCCGCGATTCAAAGTGCCGGAGTTGGCGCCGGATTAGCACCACCGCGTCAATCCGGACACATTTCACGACTCTGCAGTTTTGCTCTCGCTCGACAGGTCACGCTCAAAGTTCACTCGTGTTCTTTTTCGGTTTCTGAAGGCGCGTCGCGGGCCAAATCCCGACGGGAAACGGCTGACGCGCCGCAATCGGAATGGTGACATGTTCTTCTTGGCCGGGTCGATCAAATCGCAGACAAATCCAAGACAGACTCACAGCTCTGAGCGGTCGGGATTATCTTGACGATGGAATATTGGGAATTTTGCGCTTCTTTAGGTTCTGTGTTTCGGAACCGCGCGCGTCTGCGGTTCGCGCGGCCGCTCCGCATCTTCCCGTCCAAGTCTTTGGTCGGCGTCCGCCTTGCGCCGCGGTCATTACTTTAGTCTCCGTCGTTAGCCCGTTTTAAAAAGTCGCGCGATGGAAGCGCTTGCTTTTCCTCCACGTTTCTTGTAGTCACCGCTGTGATCATTTGTGCATCATATTAGTCGGGGGGAAATGAAGGAAAAGTGCGAGGGGGCACGAAAAGAATATTGGCCGGGAAGAAAAGCGTGGCCCGATAAGCGGCGCGGCTTCATCAAATATGGATGGCGCACGCGGCGGCGTTCCTGGGAGCGCAGCCCGACCCCAAAACAATTACAAGCAATAAAGCCGCGCTCCACTTTAATCACTGGAGCAACGTTTACATGAGTAATGCAATAAAGTGCTCGCTCATATCGGCGTTATGAGCTCGCGCAGACCTTGTCGTTATGCGCGTGATTATGTTTATGTCCCGTATTGGAGCTTTTCATTTGCGGACGGCGGAGGCGGCGAAGACGTTCGCAAACGCAAGTGTCGAGACCCTGATTTATTGCTTTTTAAACGTCGTCTGGCTTTGGGTTTTTTTCAGCACCGTTAGCATCACGTCACGGGAGTTTGCCGAGAAGGGGATACGGGAACCCGCGCTCGGCTCATGCTCATACTCGTTGCCGTTGACGACGACAGACGTCCTTGAAAACTAAACGACTAGACGTTCATTCGCCGCAAACCCTCCCACTTTGAACGGATCGGACATCTCACGCCGTCAACGGCAGACGGCGAGTTGACATCGCAAAGAGCTACATTTTAATCTGGGAAATGATTTCCGAAATTTGTCCGGAAATAGCTCAGCTTTTTGCACTATATTTTGACTTGAGATGTACTGAAATGAAATATATGTTGTACTGTACTGGACAAAGTAGATGATTTCGTTCCTCCATTTTTATCTTTGTTCTAGGATGTCTTTTAACTTTGACCAGATTGTTTTCCCCAAAAAGTAACAGTACTTGAATTCGAGGAGTTCAGAGGGAGAGTAGGTCTAATAATGAAGACAAGAGAGTTTGATTTAGGTTCGTTGTCACATTTACGTTTATCCGTCAAAGGTACGACGCCGAACATTTCACCGGACGCTGGCCCGACAGGGCGCGTTCCAAAAATGTCTGTCGCACACCGGGAAACGATGACATTTACCGACCCGAGAGAAGAGAGACATCTGCCGCGTGATCCTTTCCGGAGCGCCGTCAAATGTAAATGGAGACGCTCGTGCCAGAAGTACGGGGATGACGGAAGGGAGGGGGACCTGACGGAAGGTTCAAGAACCGAGATGATTAGGCCAACGGCGCCGCTGATTAGGTGGGATCGCAAAACCGAGAGCGGAATCAGCCTGATTGCAGGTGGAGGCGGGAAAAGGTGCCGAGGCTACTTGACTTGCGGTGAGACGCTACGCCGGCATGACAGAGTAACAAAAAAAATTCCATTTAAAACACACCAATATATGGAATATTTACACATTGCAAATTATTACTGTTATTTCACATTCAAAGGTCAACTATGTGTCACTCAATGATTCAACTATATTTGTAGCCAGGTACACCAGACTCACCGCTGTTCCAGCTATAGAGTCTGGCGACCAATGAACGGCTCGAATTTCCAGGGCGGAGCAAGCCACAGCAAACAGACAGCGGAGTGGACCGATCAGCGACGGGCAGACGTGACGTTGGTAAAGCGACGAATCGCGTGGCGCGGCGCGGCGCGAGCAGGGAGCGGAGAAGTTTATTTAACATGGCTAGAGCGAGACAGCCAATGTCAGACAGTCAATGACTTATGTCTACCGTATTTTCTGGACTAGAAGTTGCACCTGAGTATAAGTCGCACCAGCCATAAAATGCCCAACGAAGAGAAAAAAAACATATACAAGTCGCACCGGAGTATAAGTTGCATTTTTGGGGGAAATTTACTCGGTAAAATCCAACACATAGAACAGACATGTCATCTTGAAAGGCAATTTAAAATACAATAGAGAACAACATTCCGAATAAGTGTACAGTGTACAGTGCATGAAGAACGAAATGCGCGTATACTGTCCTCACTGTCCTCACTAGGACGCTACGGCTCGGTCCTGGCTATTCAGCGAGCTAAACTCCCAAATGACGATCCTGGATGTCCGTATAATTTGCTGAATCAATTTCGCCAGGTTCCCATCGATGTAAATAAATGATAATTAGGTGCTTTTACAGCAATGACATGACACAAACCCTTAGCATGCATTCGCTAGCATTAGCAGATCGTTCAAACAACCACACAACTGGCTCCAAGTGTCCGAAAACACACAACAACAACAACAGAAAAGATGATACACACAGGCGTTGCCTCTGTAGAGATATTTTACAAGCATAAACAATGAACGTAGGTTCGCAGCAGTGTTTCTCTCTTGCTAACTCGACCACTCAGTCAGCGCTACGTAGCTGTCGGTCTTCTTCTGGCGTGTGAGCACTCTTCTACACGTAAACAAGTGCAATTGCGCCCCAACGTGGGTGTGAAAGCGCCACAAACTAAAAGCATGCATTTCAATATAAAAAAGTCAACAATACAATTGAACACACATTGCCAAAGGCAGAACGCGAACAAGGCCATAGCTATTAAGAGTTATTCAGATAACGATAGCATAAGAACATGCTAACAAGTTTACAAAAACATCAGTGTCACTCCAAAACACCAAAATAACATGTGAAATGATATCATAATGTGTTAATAATTTCACAAATAAGTCGCACCCCCAGCCAAACTAGGAAAAAAACTGCGACTTATAGTCCGAAAAATACGGTATGTGTTGTTGTTCATTTAAAACTGATTTTACCGTGGATCGGAACATATTCTTGGCTCTCCTGTTCGTCAGAAGAGTGACGTTCCTCGTTAAGAACACGTCACGCAAATAAATCTGATTGGACGGATCATTTTGTACTGGCTCGAGAGGCCGTTAATGGGCTGGGTCCCAGACTATTCTCACAGTATTTGAAAAATACAGGGAGAACAGTCTGGCCGTGCCAGGCGACTATATTTGCGCAATGTTCAGGTTGGAAAACGATGGTAAATTGTTGGTGTTTGTAAAAGTGGTGTTTTTCGGACCATAAGGCGCACCTCATTACAAGGTGCGTTGATGTACATTTGTCACTATTTTATATTTGTTTCATTGCTTTGTTGATGGGTTGGATGAATGACTGATGGATGTGTGTCTTGAGCATACATGACAGTATAGTACAGGTTATAATTTGGGGGGGAAAATACAAGATTTTAAGTGTACCATATAGTCCAAGTGTCCTATTTTAAACAATGCATTTCAATTCTTCAGAATTTCTCATCCCATGTGATTTGACAAAAAAAAAAAAAAAAAAAATAGGACTACAGTCTCCAAAAAACGGGCCTTTCTTTCTCGATAAACAACCGATTTGTACGAGAGAAACAGCGTTATGCACAAACGCATTCAATGATACAAGCCCAAAGAGAGTTATCGACGGGAACCACGCAGGATGGAGGAAATCAGGTCTCGGCCATCCCGACGTATCCAGTTAGCGGAACCGAGCACCGGAGTGGCTTTCATCTCGCGCCATGTTAACTGCCAAAGAGTCACTTTGAAGCCGGTCCACCGACGCCGCATGCATATTCAGTCCTCTTCACCTTCTTCTATTTGTGGAACTCAACATTTTCGCCTACGTCCCGCTAGCCACTTGGACGTCATTCGTCGGTCAATGTTTGCGCTCTTCTAAAATTGCTTACGACTGCATCAAAGTAAAAGTGATAAATGACACACCTTTTAACAGAAGCTATAGAACGAAGCCACATGAAAGAACCCTTTACAGCGAGACATTGTTCCATCTAAAGCGACGTAGCTAAAAACGGCAGCAAACAAAACGGCAAAGACGAGCCGAGTAAACACACTCCCACTGACAATAGCGGCGATGAAGTGGGGATTCTTATTTGATTATTTTGTTTGAAGTGCTAATTTGCTTATGTGGCCATGAGGGCGCCGCCGTTCAGCTTCCACTTCACGCTGGAGGGACTCACACGCTCCCGGGTGGACCTCTTTTTTTTTTTTCTTTCCAACTCGTAGACAACAACAGCACAATCAAAGCAAAATGGGAGCCTATTAACCCTTTTCTTTCATCAGCCGGTCTGAACGATGAACATATATTCGCTCAAAATGCATGGCGGCCAATGAGTGGCCTATAAAGGGTTAACGACAGGAGACGACGCTGACGCAAGACATCGGCCTACGTCCGTTCAATCGGTCGACGGACGGAACAAAGCCTGGAAAGTATCAGCTCGGTCGGAAGCGAACAGGTGACCCAGAAAAAGATGGCGAGAATCAAGCTACAAGGAGGTGGGGGGCCGAGAAACCCCGCCGCCCACCCTCCGCCGAGATGTATTTTTAGATAGCGGGATAACGATTGCATCCGGCCGAGAGGAGCTCGGGCTGCGCTAAAAGCTGGCGGCTCGCAGATAACGCTCGTTTTTCCCACAGAACAAATTCCCACTTTAGCGCTTCCTCGTGCTCGCGCCACTTCAGTGTGTTCCGCAGATAAGGAAGCGTCGATACGCGGGACCGACCGCTCCGTCATTATGAATGGGGACCGTCGGGTAAAATCTCGGTGCATGTTTTATACATTTCAAAATGCATCAAATGAGATTGGACCCTTTTTTTTTTTTTATTTTAGGTTGTTATTTATTTGGCACATAAAGCATAAGGGGAAAAACAGTCAATATTGGGCTTTTGTTGTTGTTTTTTTTTTTTATTCAAATACAAAAACAGGAAATATTCTCTGGTCTTATTTGAATTTCCTCTTTCCAATCCAACGAGGAACCTCGAACGCCTCGCCGACCCACTGACGGCTCGTAAGCGCTAATGCGTCTCGTAAGAAAAGGGGTGGATCGGAACAAAAGTTTTGCTCATTTCCTTCATTTTTAACTCCAGTTACATCCATTCCAAAAGAGTGGCGCGTGGTTTGGTTGTTTTTTTTTTTTTTTTTTTTTTATGGGGGGGTGGGGTGGAGGGATTGTGGTGAAAACACTTAGCAATTGTGGTTTACGGCACTTTTGAAGGCGGTCGTGCGGTCACGGTCCCTAAACCGCCGAACGAGCGGTACGGCGGCGCGGTCAAACGTGAGCTGGTGTTTCCTTATTCCGTGTCACCGCGGCCGATTTTGGCCCTCAGCTAATCATCTCCATACGAGGGCTGAGGAATCTTCACGAACATGTGGCGCTCATAAATTTCACAAAGCCTGCTCTGGACCCAACGGCGGCGGCAGGGGGGGAAAAAAATTCAGCGGAAACCACCCAAAACGTTGTACTCTATTCTTCCTTCCGAGTTTATTTGCTCTCATCCCTCCCACTTCAAACGGTTTGGTCAGCTACAGAGGTTTCGTTTTTAAGAGCCACGCAACCGAACGCCTATCGTTGTCAATGGCGCCAAATGAGTTAAGAACAGGGATTTGTACTTTTGCAATCATATTAGTTGTTGGTCAAATTCATCTTGAATGAAAATCCTGTTGGCTCGCGTTGCGATTTTTCTCCCCTCGCGTTTTGGAAATGGTCGCCCTTATACTGTACTAAACCGAAGCAAAGTCTTTTCAAGTTAAACAAAGCCCGAGGGTCCAAGTCAAAACAAAAGCTCGACAAACAAATGGGTCGCGCTATAAAGTGACGTACGCCGAACAGCTGCTCGCCGAACACGATTGGAGCGGCTCCATTTGGCGAGCCCGCTTTATTCAGATCTCCCGTCCTAAAAAAAAAAAAAAAAATGCAGATTGATTGTTGTTGTTGGATGGGCCTACTATCATAGATCATAACATTTCGTGATTGTTATGAAGAAGCATGGTGGCGTTTGACACCAAACGACAGCATAAATAGGACAGTTTAGCACAGCCGCGCCGGCGAGCGTGCGCCAAAGCCACTTCCAAAGTACTTGGTCCGGCTTTGAAAAGGTCTCGGGGCACACGCGGGCATACATTCGGGGCCGGCGTGGGAGGCGAGACAGGTGGACGCCGCGCACTCTTCACCTACGCTGGAGGGTACTCGGGAAGCGAGGCCAGACTGAACGGGGGCGGACGAGTAGGGGGGCGTGAAGAGGGATTGGAGTGGGAGGACGAGCAAAGGCCCCGGGGTCCTAAAAGCGTCCATGTACATGACGAGTGCCTTCCAAATCCAGATATGAGCTGTATACGGCGTGGCCCCAGATAATTGCATTGACTAAATGATTTCTTGAAAGAATATTTCCAGGAATTTTCCAGGAACTTTGACGGAAATTCCACCCAAAAAAGTGTTTAACATCGCCTACCTCGCACTCACAAAGATACCGGAGTGTGTTGCTACTCCAAAAGGACGTCCAAAAATGCAATCTCCTCGAGGCTGCGCCGGACCCAGAGACAGTCCCGCATCATTCCGGATGTATGGCCCCCGTCAATTTAGAATTTGGTTGGCATCAGTGCTCATGTCTTTTTGCTCATCTAAACTACATTCTCTTTTTTGGTTTCCCTCCAGTAGTTGTGTTGAATATTTTGGTGTTTAAAAATGCACTACTTTGTATTATGCACCATTCTTGTGCTAAATTTCATCCGGCACTTACAACACCGTTTTCATTCGTCACTCAAAGCTACTTACTTTTAATGAACCGAGCGTTTCTGAGACTTTGACATCAATATGATTGCGAACGGCTCTCCCGAGATGTTTACGGTCATATTTATCCGCTAATCAGCCTCGGCTTTCATTAGCGTTAAAGACGTGCGCTTTATTTAGTCTTTGTTTTGTTGTCATTATTTTTTTTCTTTTTACGAGCCAACAACCGTTGAGAGCAGGTGTCGCAGACGCTTTGTCTGGCTTCTCCATCTGTTTTCGCTACGATATCACCGGCAATTGGGATACACGCAGTAAACCGACACACAAGCACTCGCACGCTGTACGTACAACACTGTGTAGCGATTACTGTTACTCCCCCTCTTCTCAATCTGGTTTAAGTCGCATTGCTCGAAAAAGCAAAGCCTTTTTCAAATATGATGGCGTATACCTAAACGAACCGCAGGGCTTTCCTATTTCACGGACAGAAAAAATAAAAAATGGAGGAGCGAAGAGGTCGACTCCGTACAGTTCCGAGCACGCCGGAATGTAAATGCAAACTCGCCGGCCGCAACCCTCGGGCAGATTCCGATGCGGTCGGCGCGCGCGTTTTATAGATTTGCGTCCGGCACCTCCGACGCGGACAGACGCGTGGGCCGGCGCTGATGGGAAAACAAACAAACTAACTCTGCTTCGGACAACTTTTAGGGGGTCGCTTGATATTCCGAAGGAGTCAAATCGAGTTTTCCAGCGAGGGTGAACTGGCCAGTGGGAAGCTCATGGTGAAGGTCTACAAGAAAACAGCGCGCACGCACGCACGCATGCGGGCTTTGGCCTTTTGTCTCCAGGAATGGGAAAAAAAAGGTTTTATAAATGCAGAGTCTAAAGTTTGTATGAGAAGTTTTGATTTCAGTTTATATTAACTCATTCACTACCTGGCCAGCGATATATACAGTTTAGCATTCACAGAGTATGTATTGTGGAAGTTAGAAATTGAAGAACATGTTAAAAACACCCATTCATCGTTGGACCCCTCCGTCTATCGCCGTCAATGGTAGCGACCTCTTTTCTCGTGTCGCTAGATTCCCCGATAAGACCTCGCGAACAAACAGACCAGATTTGACGCTACATTTAGCATAACCGAACGTACAGTAGCTCTGCATACATTCCTAAACATTGGCACGCGAGCCGCATAAGTGCACCGCGCACGATTTCTCCATCTCGAGACCCGTGGGGCTCCAGGTCAGAGTTCAAGTGTCGCCTTCCGTGGGAAGGCCTTCGCCGCCTCATCCATATTTATATGTATACAACAAAAGGCAGATAAATAGCTTCTGTGAGGGGCCTCAACAAAGACCACGCTTGACCAAGCCCGGGGCGCGTAGGCGTCGCATTCAACGGGCACGCCGACCACGATCGGCCGGTTGACGGGAACGCGTTTTAATTCCTCAAGCTCCCAAATGAAGATGGCGCAGGTCGGCGGCGTGACATTAAAAGGTGAGCGTTTAATGGAAACGACCTTTTCAGCCGGCCCGCGCACGCACGCGTCCGCTTATCTTCCTGAGCCGGTCCGTATCAGCGTTTGTGGAAAACGTCCAGGAAGCGCGCCGGATTACAGCGGCGGCTCGCAACTTCCCGCCCGTGCGTCCAATCTATTCCAATTGGTCACGGCTGACTGCAGGGAGTGAGGCATCGCCGTTTGTGCGCACGCACGCACGTACGCACGCTGGGTTTTGATTGGCTATAAGAGCTTCTCAGTGAGACGCGACAGCAGGGTTGTCAAATGCCTCCCCGTAGAAATATGGAACTCATTTGGCCGCCATTGACGACGCGAGACGGCAACAAAGCTAGGACTGCCAAGCTTAATTGACTCACTTTTATAGTCAATAACCTGCTCAGAGACATTGACGACCTCAACATTTTTTCCTTATATTAGTCAAAGATTTTATATATGCATTTTAACTAAAGATGCACGATAATACCGGTTACCGATATTTATCGGCCGATAATGGCAATTGACGTCACACAGATAATCCAGATTTTAAAAAAAAAAAATTCAACCGATAATGCAATCCAATAGTTATATATTTGATTTAGCCTCCAAATGTGCGCAACCGAAGCAGTTTAGTCCACTTCTGCACCGCCGCCTCCTTAACCCCTCCTCTCTCAGAAGTTTTTCTCTTGTGTATACTTTAAAATTTTACATAAATCTTTTAATAGAAATAATGGCTTGACATTATCAGTTATCAGTTGAAACCAGAAAATTATCGGTTATCGGTATCGGTTGAAAAATGTATTATCGTGCATCACTAATTTTAACATTTATCACTATTTTGTTGACTATTTTTAATGAACAACAAGGATCTGTAAACATTCTCCTTTTGCATTTTGATTAAAAAAAGGCAAACATTGTCATTGTCTGTTTTTAATGCTCTCAAGCCCAAACCACTAAATAATTGACATCCAAATTAAAATTAGAATGGGGAAAGAGCAAAAACATTTCAAAGATAATTTGTCATGAATCTGAACAGAAATCGTTCATCCATTTCAGCGAAAAAACCAAGTCGACGCCCACCATTTCGATCCAGGTCTGGTCCCCGGGCCGCAGGTTTGTCACCGCCGCGCTACAGTGACATTCATCGTTTAGGTGGTCGAAATCAAGGCTCGTCCGGCACCGGCGTCCCGAGGGCATGTTTCGAGATTCCGATGCGCGGCGGGGAAAGGCGCCCCGCCGCGTGATTTCCGTCAGGCGCTCGCCGCGGGCTGATGGGAATGCGCCGGGGTCAAATTCCACAATTTCCCATTCATTTGCGACGCTAAATGAAAGCGACGGAGGACACGGCGCGCGCGTCGCCGCCGCCGCACGATGAGCTCGACGTGTACTTACGCTCCGTTTGCTGTTATTCATCACTGCCAATGGGGAAAAGAGAAAAATGTGGAGAACAATGTGCGCGCGGGCCCGCGAGTCTGATTGCGAGCACGTGCGGTCGACAGCTGCGCCGTGATAAATGGACTGATAGGCCATCTCGCTGAGCCTACACCCTCTAATTACTTTTTAATTGACAGCCATTAACGACGACCGCTTCCTAGCCCGAGTATGCGTCGCTACTGATGTGCTACCGGCCCTTTAAGAAGAAAGGCCCGCGTCACTCTTTATGTGATACAAGAGGATCGTGAGCAAAAACGAGAAGAAGCATGTGAGATCAACATCACTCTCATAAATGTCACACTAGAAAAATGATGCGGATGAGGACTTTGGCTCATTGGCTACCATTGACGGCGCGAGACGTCCAATCTGTTTTGACTGGCTGCCTCCTGAGTTATGATTAATTATTATTATTTTTTAAACTACATGAAAAAAAAACATCAAAATATACTGTAATGGATGTCTCCTGTTGTCTATGGCAGCCAATTAATTCAACGACACACTGTGGCTTTAAGAACTTGCCTCAAGTAAAAAAGACGACCAACAATCACACGAGAATAACACACAGGCAACGCAGTTAAACAATGAAAAGAATCCAAGTCACTGTCAATTTTTTTCCACCAATCAACACTATCATTGTGATTGATCAATGATCATTTAGTTAGCCGTCGTCGCTTCGAACGTAAACCTCCCATCCTAAAATTAGCCATCTGCGGCTCAAGCACGGCACAGCACAAACACAGTGTGGTGCATTGCTATACTGGAGCGTGTTTCATTCTATTCATTTGAGCAAATCATTTACAGAGTTATTTACAGGCCCTTGGCTTAATTGAACGCCTTATAATTATCGTACATATGCGGCGAGCGAGCGAGCGCGCGGCGCAGCTCACCTACCGACCAAACAAGTGATTCATTGCCTCGTCCGTCGAGACCGGCAGGGAACAAGTTTCCGTGTCAGAAAGTCATTGGCATCGATTACAATTCTATTTGTAGGTAAGTCATTTCTATAGGTTACTTGAGAAATTTGCTCTCGTGTCTATCTGGAATTTGTACATGAAACATTTCGAGAAAGTTTGCTTCTGACGGAAAAGGCTCTGAAGATAAATAAGCGGGTATCGACGATGAATCGAAGTTTCTTGAAAGAAAAAAAAAAAAAAAGACCGTGATGTCGCCCACATTTTTGATTATTCAAGGAGCGGGGCTAGCGCCATCCATCACGCGGCCGCCGCTAATCCGCAGGATTACACGCTTCCTGACAGAATATGAGGCGGGGAAAGTTATATTGCACGTGCACATCCATCAATAATAAAAAACAAGATGAGAAAAGCCACAACGTGCGAGCACTTCAGCCGAGCGGCAATAATGAAAGAAGGGCTTTTTCCATTTTATATTAAGAAGCATCAAAACGCCATCAGCCGCTTCCCAGTCAATTCAAAATGGCGCCGGCGTCAAGCCCGCCGCTATATTTTATCACTTCAAAATATTTTCTTTTTAAAAATTCAACTTGGGAAAATTAAACGTCTTCAATAATTCTCTCTCAAAATAATTCATCTATGCGAGGGGGGGGGGGCTGGCATTGATGTTGCAGGTTGACACCGGTGGTGGCACTGTACTCAATAAAACATGAACATCAATTATTAAGCGGGACACTAAATCCTCCCCGGAGAACATTTTCCATGCCAGAGTGTGCGTCTCACCAAACATATATAAAACAGAAGATAACAACCTGCTACGATTTGACTTGTATTCCAGTGCGGCTTATCCAGTATATCAACAAATTCATTGTGTTTACCTTATAGACCAGTCCGCCTGGTCGTTCTGACATTACGGTGTAAACTGCCTATGGAAAAAAAATGGAAGGCGTCCACGTTTTTTGTTGTGTAAATCAGCAATTTCATGACGATAACAATACCTATTGTTTGGAAAAAAAGAGGGGATATTCGCTAATATCACCAAGTCTGCGCTAATTTGAGTATGATAGATTTCATACAATATGTACACATGGAACAATCCGTTCCATTTCACCTCAAGCAATTAAGAAAATACTTCAGATATTGGAACAAAGTGCCAAGCTTGAAGAGGATATGAACTCTAGAATACATATTGTTGTTGAAAATTCCAAATTCAGAAATTCAAACTCTGATAGCAATCATACACCTTGGAGACTCGACTGTTTTGACGACTACTTTTTTAGTCTCCACTGTCTCCCTCTCGCTCTCTCTCTCTCTCTCTCTCACACGAGCGCGCACTTTTATTCTCTAACTTGGCCCTTGATCACTGTAATCAAACACTGGCAGCATCAGCTTGAAGCGGCCGTAATTACGGCCTGCCCGGTACCGCGAGCCCGCGTAAAGGACACTAATGAGTCCGACGAGACGCGGGAGGGAAAAACGGAGCTGAAATCTTCGCGGCGCTGGCAAAGAGGAGGAGGAGGAGGAAGAGGAGGCCAGACGGGCGTCAGAGGAAGCTGGGCGGGCAGAGTGACGCCAGCGACGGCGGGTTGCCAGGGCCCCTTTGGAGATGTTGGCGCCTGTAACCATGGCAACAAGCTCCCGCGGCGCACCGTCGCAGACAGCCCGCCGCTCGCCGTTCTCGCGCGCCGCCTTCATTCCCGACGCTTTTTTATTTGACATATCTACATTCCGATACGGGAAATTCCGGTAGGTGAGAACACCCGCGTTGTCCTTAACTGCCATTGACGGCGACAGACGTCTATTGCCAGGTCCGTCCCTCGCCAGCCGTCTCATTTGTAATTGTCTCGTCTCCTAGGAGAGAGTTTGGAGTAGTTACGGATGACTTCCTGTATGCGATGTTCTGGTTTCAAACGCGAGGTGCGGGGGCCAGTGCAAAACCCGGGCATTAACTTTTTGTTTCCAGCATTTTTTTTGATCCTCCTTGTATCATTCAGTTTGTACTATGTAACTAGAGGAGCATAGAGCCGCCAAATTTCAAGCAGGAAGTTATCATGAAATTCCTTTTGACCTACAATTGTAATCACCTATTCCACTTCATATGACAAACATATCCTGTGAGTTTGATAAAAAAAAAAACAAAAACAGAATTTTCAGGTTAAGACACACCTCAATGGGAAAAAATTGTTAGGAAAATACAGTATGGCTGGTACTCGCAGCTCCCAGGGTATATAGCGGCTCAGCCATTGTCTATTGCCTAGCTAGCTATTCCTGGGACCTCTTACCGTACGTGTATCCCAGCGTCTTCTTTATTCGCCTCTCGTTTTCTGACAGCTTTACATGAGTGTAATAACTTTTTTTCTTGCTTTTTTACATGATGCACAACTTTGATTTTATGTTTATCGTGCAATAATCTAATTGTAGAATGTATTTGTTACATGTTTTGATGCATTTTTATGCATTGTAAAAAATTGATGCCTGAATCTCGGAACAGATTTACATGGAAAATGCGTCTCTACTTACAGAATTTTCAAGCTAAGAGAGTACTTCCAGAACCAATTGATAAAGCCTTTAGTCAGTCGGAACACATGCAATACATACAAATGTCCATTTGGCCCTGTGACCTTTGACTCCACAACCCCAAAATTTCAAACGTTGGGGTTGGGAAAAAAAAAAATTCCATACTAATTTCAAATGAATGGATAAATACTACAATTGCTTGACGGTGATAGACGTTATCACTTGTCAATGGCAGTCTTGTTGTTGTATTGCAGACTACAAAAATAGCTGACGGTTTTTACGGTACGAGTTCTTGACTTTCGGCACAGGCCTATTCTGCGTGCCGCGTGGTCAAATGTTCATTCCGGTGGACCCTTGGCTAAAATATCGGCTTCTCACCAAAATTCCAGTCACTCGAAGACACGCCGACATCTTCAATCGCGCACTTACTCTTTCCCGTTCACTCACAGGAAAATGACAATGTGTGAGAAATGAGGGAATGTCGCGGGGATGCAAAGATTGTGTCCGGAGAGCGCGGCGACGGAAACAATGAGAGGCGGGTGGCGGGAAGGGGGGGGGGGAACGGGACAAAGCAGGTGGTCCTGGTAATTGCCTGGGGAATATAATGAATGAGCCAAAGTGCGTCTGACGGAATAGGAAATCGTCTCCATCTCCTCATTCCGCCGGCTTCCCTCGCTCGCTCCCCTCCTCCATCCTCTCATTATCTCCCGCTCGCTCTCATCCCGCCGCCTCCCGCCGCTCTTATCTGTCTCCCGTGCACCCTTTTAAACATATCTCATAACCCCATCTTTTTTTTTTTCCCCCTCTCTCTCTCTGACAACATTTTCCTGCCGCCACGATAAAACTCACTCCGGCATCACCGAAATGCTACACGCTTTTCACGGGACTCGGTTTATCGGTTAGCTCAAAACGAGAGAGTTGTTTCTCACCATTTTCGTGGCAAAACAATTTAAAACCCCGCAACAATGTAAAGGCTCATCGCAACGAACCGGGGCGTTACAGTAGAGCGGGAACGTTACTCGGACACAATTTCGTGCCGTGCGGCGCCGTTTACAAATTTTAAAAATGAAACAAGGAATTTAAGACGTACTTTTTCAGGACACTTGATCAAGACTTTTTACAGTAAACCCTGCAATGCGATTCGTAAGACAAAATTGTTTACAAAAACGAAACGAATGAGTCATTTTAGTACTTTTTCTGAGCAATAAATACTTGTATTCATTGCTTAAATTACAATCGTACGCATTTCAATGAAGTAGTTAAGCTTTAGCTTCCCTCCAGGCTTAATTAAGTACTTCCGTACATAAGAGCGTAAGTGTCAGTCTTCCTTCCCGATGGGATCCAAGACATATTTGCCGTGTTTCCACTGACCTTTGCCGGCAATCCGGCGCAGCTCCGATGTGGATTCATTTCGGTAAGTATCGGCTCCCTTTCTTCCTGTCACGGAGGAGCAGAAAATCAGAATCTGTGTATCAAAAATGTTCCCTGTGGTGGCGTTTTTTGTTACACGAATGACTCTCGTTTTGCTTCAATTTACTGCCGGCTGCTTTCGCAACAGCCAACAGCTGACTGCTGGCCATTTTAACAGATTTTTAAAACCCACAATGATAAAAACGATTATTTTTTAAAAAAATCCTAAACGAGGACAAATATTAAGAAAAAAAAAGCTCATGCCGTGTTTTACAACAGTTGCAAAATTCAAGTACAGAAATACAGAAAAAGATTGAGGGGTTTAACCCAATCAGTAAACCTATTTTTGCATTACTTGGGAAAATCATGGGTTTTTGTGTCTGACTGGATTATAATTGATAAAAATGTCATGTGTACTTTTTCTATTCCCTTTACAACATGTAAACCGTGATTCATTTTATGATGTTTTCCCCCTTTAATTGTTTTTATTTTTGGAATAAACTGAAATAAGTCATTCATTTTCAAGGGGCTATTTGGGAAAACCCAAACTCCTCGTCAACAACGCCGAAACGATTGTCCAATTCCAACTTCAAAATGAATCCATCACTGCCAATGCTCCAGTTTGAAGTTTTCATTATGTTATCTGGCGGCTCATTATTTTTGAAGACTTTGTGGGACAAGACGGACGAACGTTAGGAAGCCCGCAGCTATGCGGCAGACGCCAAAACAAGAAAAATCACGCAACCCGTTGCAAGAAGTTTGTCAACATCTTCTAGTCCGTTGTAGCTAATCAAAGCGAGCCGGGGTCGGTCTTGCGGGGGCGGCGGCACGTCGTCTTGGTAACAAGATGTACCGACTGCACCTAGCTGGTCGAGCGCACCCCACCGTAGATAGAATAACGGAGGAGAGACCGCTGGGGTTGCCGAGCGGGACTTGAAGGTGAAAATCAGCTTTTAGCATTTCTGCGTTTTCGCAGGAAGGCTAACTCATTAGTGTGCCCCGTCACAGCGGGAAAGGTGCCCGGCGACGTGCGTGTGTGTGTGTGTCAGGTGCCTGTCGGTGAACATTTCCTAACAGACTTTTTTTTTTTTCCCCGGCGCGGGGCGGGATTTAATTAAAGTAGTTGGAATGTCCGCAGGGCGATTCTCACGGTGTCACCTCGTCTCTTTCGCTCGTCCTCCCGAGGTTAATATCCAACTAATCCAAAGCGCCGTGACACCCGCCCACCCGTCCCCGTCCCCCGGGGGCCCTTTCTTAATAATGCATGGCTTGCTGGTGGACATCAATGACAACCCGTAGCTCGGCTTTCTCTACATTTGTGATGTTCGACGGGAAAGTCGAGGAGCTTTGGCAATAGCCGTCCGATCCATCTGGACTGGGAGCGATCAAATGAGTAGTACAATTAGAGGTCCAATCCTTTCGAAGCGGGAGGGTTGACAGACGTCCAATCCACCAGGGAGGGCGCCATCACTGTTAATTTAACATTGAACAAGTCACACGCGCACACACACCAAAAAAAAAAAAAATCGATGAGATTTTAATGATTTGGATAATTTTGTTGCTGAAACATTTCAGACATTTTGACGATAACACTGACCAACAATATTTGCGTAGTTCTAATCATTTTTCTAAATGGTTAACATATTTTTACTTTTGGCCAGGGCGCTGCCAGGGATTTTGGGCCCCATGAAAAGGGCCTTGCAACAAGTGCCGCGACACACACATTTAGAGTATCAACTTCGTCATTTCCTGCATTCTGGGGAATCTTTACACACTAATTTGTACATTTTCTGCATTCATTTAAGATGAAAATATATTTAAGTAAACATACAGCGCATAGAGCAATAATGAATAGACTGATAACAACTATAAGAAATGTCATGAAGGCCATCTTTTACGATCTAAATTTATTAGAAATATTCTTAAAGCAAATACCATAATAAATGACTTAGAATAAATGTTTTGTTTGAACTTAATTATACTACAGTAGGCCTATACATTACAGAATACAGTATACAACTGTTTTGGTATGAAGCGATTGCTAAGGATTTGCCTGCTGTACTGATTAAATGTAAGCTAAAAGTGGAGCAAACACTAGCTAGCAAACAATTACAGTATTTCATTATGGAGTAGGCTTAGCCTCATCTGGAAATTTGCCATCTCCACTATAGGCTACAGCTCCGAAGCGACAAACTCAATTCAATTGATGACAAACTAAATTCAATAATTCTTGACAAAGTGGATTCAAGTTAATTTTAAAAAAGAACAATTCCACACCAGCATCTGTAGGATATGTTTTTGAATGTCGCCCATTGAGGCCGGGAAAATCCCGCATTTCTTACGGAGTGAGCTGGGACCTCGCTTTGGAGCGAAGATAACGGGTTCATTTTCAGCACTACACTGACACAAGACACCAACCTTCCTTTGTGAAGTACTTGGTCATATCCTGTTAACCTTTTCTACCCATTTTGAAAACCCGTTTTTTTTTTTCGAGTCATTGAGTGATGTAAATGCTCCCGGTCTGATCGAAGGAAGAGCGGACTAAACCGTTTAATGAAAATTGGGGGGGGGGGGGCTGGCAATAAATCTGCTCTCTGGGTGTTTACTTTTTGCAAAAAACAAAACAAGAAAACGAAACCCTTCCTATTAAAATGATAATGATTAATGTTTAAATTTGCAAACGATTACCTAATGTTCTAATTTTCTTTGTGGGCGCCCATCAGGGCAATGGGCCCTTAGAATCGGTCTCACTTTTCACCACTATACGGCGCCCCTGACTTTTGGGCATTTTTTTAAACTGCCAGCTATATGAAATAGCTTTGTTACAATATTGCTTTGCAATAGGTTTGAATTGTATCCAAAAAATAAAATAAAATAAAATTGACTTGGATTCAGCACCCCGAAATATCTTTGCGCCCATTTTTGTTGTTGTTGAACAATCTCATTGTTATTTGACATTTTGACCCATCTTGAGTCGATTGCGCTTTACACATGGTGTACCCCGCTGTTCACTGGATCAACGCAAGTGTTGGCACTCTCCACTTTTGAGCACAGTCTAAAACGGGCGAACGCCACGGAATAACCTTTGCGCCAATAGCCGCCACTCGATGCCCGAGTGCGTGGGGTAATAAAGACGGGGACGCAGACGAGTAGCAATTAAAGCTGTCGGCGAGTGGCAGCGTTCCCGAGCTTTACTTTGCTGACAAGAGCAATTACGGGATGGGTGGGCGTGGTCGCACTCCGACCACTTCAGGTGCTTTTCTCTCCATTGTGTGCGCTCACGCGCACTTCAGCGAGGGCACGACGACACGGCGCGCCGGCATTTAGCCGAGGTGAAAAATCCAGCCCCTGCCGTTCATCAAAACACTTTTCGAGGCTTTTGCCAAAATGCCTTTTGGATTCGATGACTGCAGCGAACTGCTAAAATAAGAATAATCAAAATGTAGACACCCTCCTATCAAAACCTCACCGGCTGCCACTGAAGGCGCTTTGACGTCCGATCCGTTCGGAGCGGGAGGTTCGCTTCGACAACTCGTTTGATCGGTCTTCGTCCGCGGCGCTGAAAGAGTTAAGTGTGGAAAAACAACCGGGTGGGGGTGAAGCAGAAGTATTGAGGTCAGGTAAAGTGAAAGAGGAGGATGAAAGGGAGAAATAAATCAAGAAGTAAAGACGGGATGCTGAGTCAAGATGAAAGCCCGTCTTTGGGGACCTAAATAATGGTGACCAATGCATTTCCTCTCACTCCCTGGCTTTAGCCACTTTGAAGTTTTGGGTTGACTTTTTTCCCCAACGCCGCCTGTGCGAGAATCACGACAAGCGGGTGGCGGTAGCGCACGTTCCATCATGCAAAGCAGCGCTTCAGTGAAGGTCAACGTGTCGGCGAGGCCAAATTGGTAAGAAAGTGAAGCGAGGTCAGTTTGTGTTTTTAACTCGTTCATTGGCAAGCGACAGCAGTAGACATCAAATGCAATTATTTAAGCAGGGTGCGTTCGCAATGAATCATCATCCTTCGGTGCCACCGACGCCGAATGACGCCCGATGCATTTGGACCGCCAACCTCTCTCACGCCGTCAATGGGAGACAATGAGTGAAATCAACTGTGGAATTGCCGTTCATCGCGTTCTGTGTGATAATGAATTCAAAAGTAGTATTTTGTATTATATACACGAGTTCATGAACCGAAAATACCAACTCTGAATGAGACAATGACTTCATGCCTGGTTATGATAACCCAGAGCAAACTCCCCCGGTCTGAGAAAGGCGTCAAGACTGCTTTCACGACATGTTTTCTCATTGTCATTGCTCATATCAATGTAAAGACTGCTCACGTGAAGAGCGACTCAGTCCGGTTCGTCTATCACCCTCGATGGCGGCCGACGGGCTGATGAGGTACGGCGGCGTCGATGGCCGACCCACGTGTTGCCGTCGCGCCGCTGCGGACCGCTCGTCCACACCGGTCTAAGGTAGACGGACAACTCGGGGACCATGAGAACAATGGCGGCGGGGCCAACGCGGGGGCCACTCGGGATAAACGGCGCCAATCAAAAGGGGATGTGGAGGTAATGAAGACTAAGGCGCCGAGAGGCCAGGAGCTTTTAGGAGCGCCGAGCACTTCAGAAAGCGCCCGCTCCTTCTTTCGCCGCTCGCCCGGTCTCTATGGAAACACACGCCAGCCGTGAAGACTCCCCCCTCCACACCTTCTCTTTCTGACTTCTTCCACTTTTAAAAATGAATCATTTAAACGCCACTTGCCATTTCCTGGGCTTTGTGCAGCCGGTGAACTGGTAAATACTAGTCCTGCAGTTTGAAGGGTTACCGCCTGGACAAGCTTTACGTTGTTAACTCTTTCAGTACCGTTGACAATAACAGACAAATGGCTTTAACCCTAGTACACGTCCAATCCATTTGGACTGGGAGAGGAACGAATGTTCATTTGAATGATGAGCACTCTATTTTGGGTCACTTCCTTGTTGTTAGTTTTAGGGGCTTACAGGGCACTTCCTGTTGATTTCTCAAGTCATTGTCTGTACATTTTGGGGCTTTTTCAGGTCAGTTCCCGTTGATATCGGCTAATTCTTTTTCTCCGTTGAAATGAAAGTGGCCGTCGGAAATGAATGTTTTCCTCAAACTTTGCTAACACCGTACGTTTTCGGCAAAAAACGGATACGAATTGATTTCCTGGATTGTTTAATGTGTAAATTCTATGAATTGGTTAAAAAAAAAAAAAAGTAGACCAAGTTAAATATATTTCAAGGGTGCCATCGCAATCCTAGGATATTTCTGAACTGTCAAAATCTGTCCGCCGGTACAAATCTCGAGTGGCGCCAGGCTCAACGTTACGCCGCGAATTAGAAATGCATAGTGGCGTTTCGGTCCCGATCCGGCGGTCGCCGGCCACCAAATATCCGAGGAACTCCGGGAGAGAAGCCGCTTAGGAGGTAGCCGGCGGCGGGGATCGGAGGCAGCCAATCAGAACGTCTGCACACATGACGGATCGGCGCCATCTGGCCGCTCGCACAAGTGTCCGGGTCGCTCCGGCTAATGCCGGACCCCGCGTTCCGATCCCGCTAAAGCTCTGCCGTCTACTCTTTCTCGGTCTCTCTGCTTTTTCATCAGCGGCTATCTCTTCTCATTTTTCCACCTCTGCGCTTTTTGCACTTATTGGCTACGCCTTGGCGCGGAGCGAGATAGGCCTCGGCGGCGCCGCAGAAATGGACTCGCTCGCGCCGCCGCCCTGTGCTGAATGCTAATGCGCCCGTGTGTGTGCGCGATACACAAAACCGACCGGGAGAATTAGACGAACGGTAACGTTAAGTGCTCTCGACCGTTTTTTTACACGGCGACACCACATTACGGACCACAAGTTATTGGGTTAGAGCGAGTCTAAAATAGAAGATAGAAAAGCAAAAACACTGAGGCTTTCCATTAAGTGCCATTGACATTGATAGTCATCCAATCACGTGGCTGTTAAATGACTTTATGACTACAACCCCAAGCAAAAAGTATGGAATCACCAGTCTTAGACGAGGACTCAGACATTTTATCATCTAGAACAAACCCAGATAAAAAGCTTGAAAAAATAATGAATTAGTTCAAAAGTGCAACTCTTTAGCACTCAGAAACACTAAAAGAAATGAATAAAAAACATTGTGGTTGTCAGTAAATGTGACTTATAGAGCAAGTGCAGGGAATTCACATCTTGTCAAGAGTCAAGAGTTTGCATTGGACAAGGTGATGATGCTAAAACTTTTGTTTGGTGCTGTTCCAGTGAGATTTACAAAGATGACTGCCTGAACATCAAAATTCCCTTAGTCCTTGATATGGGGCTGATGGTCAGGCAAAGGCACTGGGGAGATGGCTGTGGTTAAATCTTCAATAAATGCACAAGTTTACATTGAAATTTTAGACGGCTTTCTTATCCCTTCAACTGAAAATATGTCATTTTCAAGATGACAATGCATCATGCCACAGAGCTAAAACTGTTAAAGCATTCCTTGGAAAAAAAGACTCATCCATTCAATGACATGGCTTGCAAATAGCCCAGATCTCAACCTTATTGAAAACCTGTGGTGGAAATTGGGGAAAAAACGGTCCACAGCAAGGATGATCTGGCAACTGCAATCAGAGTTGGCACCAAATTGATGAAGAATACTCATCAAGTCCATGCCTCAGAGACTGCAAGCGGTCATAAATGGCAGAGGCGGTGCTCCTAAATACTAGAGATGTGTTTTGTTATTTCTTTGTTTGTTTCTCATGATTCCATATTTTTTTCCTCAGAATGTAGTGATTCCATATATATTTACCTGCACTTGCTCTATAAAATTAACATTTACTGACCACCACAATGTTTTTTATTCATTTCTTTTAGTGTTTCTGAATGCTAAAGAGTTGCACCTTTGAACTAATTCATTATTTTTTTTCAAGCTTTTTATCCGAGTTTGTGCTACATGATAAAATGTCTGAGTGAGTGCTCGTCCGAGACTGGCGATTCCATACTTTTTGCTAGGGGTTGTAGTAGACGTCCAATCCATTTGAACTGAGGGAGTGGCAGGCTGCGAATGAACTTTTGTTGCCAATCCTCCCACTTCAAATGGATTTGGACAGAACGAGTTCATAACAGATTGATTGGTATCGTATGGCTGAACCGACTTTCCCAATTAAAATGAATTGGAACACCATGAAACCATTCGGTTTAAGTTTAATACCGTAAATCTCATCACACGTATGATAAAATGCCTTAAAAAGTATGCTTTCAGTACGATAACGGAGACCATTTTTACTCGTTCCATTGGCTGTTTTTTTTTTTATTTTAATTGTGACAGGCAAAATCGTGTTTAAAATGATACTTTTGAAGAGGCATTTCCTTCAGTGTAGTCCCCTGATAAATTTCAATTCAATTTCAGGTCGCGAACCCCCGAGCAAGTCTGGCGTTTGTCGTCGCAGCAGACAGAGGGATGATTTTTCCACCGGTGCGGCGGGTCGAGTTGTGTTACAATCGCTCCATTTAGCCGTCAGCGCTTCACCTTGAGAGGCGGCAGAATCCACTGCGCTTATTTATTCCTACGTGGCAAATCACTTTCGCAACGGGTGACGTTCCCCCAACACCGCGCTTTAAAGGGAGGGCGAGGGATGGTAACTGCATTCAAATCGGTCATCGCCACACCTTGGCGCGCAGACGTCTCGCTCACGAAATGACGAGCGATCGCGGCGACGCAACAACACCTCGGAACAAAGACGGCCGACGCGTTAATACTAAGCTTGAGAGCGATAAACCGATACGACCGGATATCCGGTTTTACAGGTGAGAGATACAGATGTATCGATAGTAAAGTTACCATTCGACAGTAATTAGCCATGAAATATTCAATGAACCGATAGTAGAGATATAATTCGGCTATCGCGAGCACAGGAGTCGGCTTCTAATGCCTAGTTCAGTGCATTGGGTAATATGATAATAATTTAGCTTTTACTTCACATGCTGCGCTTGTGTCATTCACCACACAGCGCACATAGATCGAGACCGCACGCATGATATAATATGGACAAGCATTACTCACAGTCGTGGTTGCCTTAACTTCCCATGCATTTCGGCAGAACAGCTTCCAGTCGCCGTCATTACCCGATCGTCACGGGCGTGTCACAACAACGCGAGAGCTAACGAACCCACTGCAACGCACGCTCCGTAGCATTTTCTTTACAGCCCAAAACGAAACTAGTAGTGGCAACGAAGCAACATGCTAAAACAATGGACAGTGTGATCACCGACGCCAGCGACGTGCAGCGATTGATTTTCAACGCACCCAGGAAAACAAAAGTTGGACTTTGAAGTGATGAAGGCAGCCACATCTGTTCGCATGGGACAGAGCTTGTGTGAAGTGTGGAGCGGTACGGAGATGGTGAGTTTTTAACCCTGAAAAATAACCCACTACAATGGTGGAAAGGACGGCATAATGTTTCCATGAAACGCAGTCTACTTAAACATGAACATGTGGATTAATTGATCTTCCTCAAGAAAAAGCTGTTTTTTAATCGAATCGCAACCTGTGTAACTAGATACATATCGAATCGGCTTCATGCTAGAGATTCCCAACCCTAGTTAATACGCGAGCGTGCGACTCGCCCGCGCGGGCCAAACTTTCCCGCAGCCGTTAGCAAAGAAAGCGCCGGGAATCTCCAAGTAAGCAACTCCGCTGGCTTTCATTAGCGCTAATGGCCCTCCGCTTCCCCCGCAGGACGTCGCCATAAAACCAAACCGTTGCCAAACTCAATTCCCGCCTTGCGCACCGGCGCTAATGGCGCTAACGCTTAATCAGCACAGCGCCCGTTAAGCCGACTGCACCGGCGACGCGAGCGGACCTTTAAATGAGCTCCCCGGCACGCAAATCCCCGTCCGTCTATTCGGGACCCTTTCCGATTCCACGCAAGAAGGAGCAGAAAGTGAACAGCGGGCAAACAGATGGCCGTGACCGAGGTCGCCGTACGAGACGTCGAGCGGTCGGCTAACGGGCAGTCCTGATGCCGTTCTTCCAGGAGACACTACTCCTCGTGTTGCTGGCGCCCTTTCGCCGGCACGCTAGCTGCTGTTACAGGTAGCGTCTCGGCTGCAGTTACGGTTAAAGTGACAAACTAAAACTGGCTGCTGCATTACATGCGGCCTCGATAAGACAATTGGCGCTACCGACTCGGTTACAGTCATTAACCACAATTAGAATATGCGTATGGCTCGGAACGCTCAACTTTCAGTTTTGATTTTTCATCCGTTTTGACTGGAAGGGGCCAATCACGGATCGGAAGTCCAGCACCGTCAATGGCGGCCGATGAGTTAAATAGAAAGGATTGCGTAAGCGGAGACACTACGGGCGGCGATTTTAATGAAACGGCGATACAGGTGTCGTTAGGGCCAGGACGGCTAATCAGCTGTCGGTCATGTGACATGAGCGATGGCACGGCCGTCTCATAAAGCGGCGAGACGCGCCGCGCCGCTCGATGAGAGCAATATTGCGGCGTTTATGAGAAAATAATGATTTCTCCGTGCAATTTATGAGCGGCGGGAGGAGGAAGGGGGATGCGGAGAAACGAGGGGGGGGCGGGGGGGCTTAATGCGAGCGACATCAGCATTAGAGCGCAAGGAGAAGAAGAAAATGAGGAAGAAGAAGAAGAGGAGGAAAAGCTGACTTTAATTTGTTTTCTCCTCCGGGGAGCAACAGACGTCTGCCATATTAGGCCACGTAGTCCATCTTGTGAGCAGAGAATGGACCAATTAGTGCAGCCCGAGCAAAAGCAAACAAAAGAATCAAAGAGGATCAATGAGGAACATTCACTAGGGCAGAGGCGACGATCAATGGCGGAAGGGCTTAGGGGGGCCCGACGGGAGCCCGGGGGTCACCGGTGAGTTGCGTGCGCGCGCGCGCTTGGTTAAACCGCCAACTGAGGCCATGCTAATGAAGGCGGCGGGATTCTTCCTGCCTCTGTGTGACCGATTTCCTGTCTTTAAGCCCCTCTCGATTCCCGACCGCATGCTGGTTCCGTGACATTGACTTCCAGGTTATATGACATTCACTTCCTGATTCCAACGACTAGAACACCAGGGGTGGAAAAAAATATCCAAAAAAATGGACTCTAGTAAAAGTACTGCACAGATTCCTTTTTACTCAAGTACAGATGGCGGAAAACACAGACAAGACTGAAAAAGCAGTTTTGCTCTTGCACTCCTCTTTAAAATAAACTGCTGTATTCCAAGCCAAACAATAGAACAATATGTCTATATGCTGCCATAGCAGATTCATGGCGCATGAAGCCCCCGAACTATTTTTAATTTGTCCGTTTTACCCTGAAAACCCCCATTTACAGACGTCGCGCAACCGCTTTTGTTTTAACCCAACCATAAAACGAAGGTTATTAATTATATTATTGAAAATGTCATTTTTAGCTTAGAATCATTCATTAATGTCTAATATTTCCTTTTTAAAAAATGATTCACTCGCATATTTGAAACTTTTAAACAAATGACATCACAATGAAAAAAATGGCGTCTGTAAAAGAGTCACGGATATCTACCTCATAACTATCGCTTAATAGTATTTTTTTGTTACTGTCGCATTTTCTCCGATATGTTAGATGATAAATCATCGATCCAAACAAAGAAAAATTGAAGGGAAAAAACATTTAAAGGGGTAAATATATGAAAAATAAAATCTCGACCACTCCTTGATGTCTGCAATTTCTGCATCGCGACCCTTGTTATATTGCTAGGTTTCACACATAAAATCCCCCCCCAAATCCATCTGTGGGCATTCACAACTGTGTCTTGACACTCAGTGATACATGCTACATGGAGTTTTTGGATCGAAACAAGGTAAGTACACGATACCATCTCGTTAAAGTCATGGCGTCTGTAATTCTGCTCTCGCCTCCAAATAGGGTTTTGCTGTTTAGAAAAGTTTGGTTTTTTTAAACGCCCTCCTGTTCAAAATTTTTCTTCCCCCAGAAAATGGAGATTTGAAGCTTTCCAATGATGTTTCACACATGCATATCGGACAATTTTGAAATTTGGCCAAATTGGGGGTCTCAAGTCACCTGAGTGTTTTCCGCCTTACAGTGGGGCAAATAAGTATTTAGTCAACCACCAATTGTACAAGTTCTCTTGCATGATAAGATTAGAGAGGCCTGTAATTGTCAACATGGGTAAACCTCAACCATGAGAGACAGAATGTGGAAAAAAAACTGAAAATCACATTGTTTGATTTTTAAAGAATTTATTTCCAAATTAAAGTGGAAAATACGTATTTGGTCCCCTACAAACAAGCTAGATTTCTGGCTGTCAAAGAGGTCTAACTTCTTCTAACGAGGTCTAACAAGGCTCCACTCGTGACCCGTATTAATGGCACCATTTTTAACTGATTATCGGTATAAAAGACACCTGTCCGCAACCTTAGTCAGTCACACTCCAAACTCCACTTTGGCCAAGACCAAAGAGCTGTCAAAGGACACCAGAGACAAAATTGTAGACCTGCACCAGGCTGGGAAGAATGAATCTGCAATAGGTAAAACGCTTGATGTAAAGAAATCAACTGTGGGAGCAATTATTTGAAAATGGAAGACATACAAGACCACTGATAATCTCCCTCGATCTGGGACTCCATGCAAGATCTCATTCCGTGGCGTCAAAATGATAAGAACGGTGAGCAAAAATCCCAGAACCACACGGGGGGACCTAGTGAATGACTTACAGAGAGCTGGGACCACAGTAAGAAAATCAGTAACACAATGCGCCACCAGGGACTCAAATCCTGCACTGCCAGACGTGTCCCCCTGCTGAAGAAAGTACACGTCCGGGCCCGCCTGCGGTTCGCTAGAGAGCATTTGGATGTTCCAGAAGAGGACTGGGAGAATGTGTTATGACCAGATGAAACCAAAATAAAACTTTTTGGTAGAAACGCAGGTTCTGCGTTTGGAGGAGAAAGAATACTGAATTGCAGCCGAAGAACACCATACCCACTGTGAAGCATGGGGGTGGAAACATCATGCTTTGGGGCTGTTTTTCTGCAAAGGGACCAGGACGACTGATCTGTGTAAAGGAAAGAATGTATCGAGAGATTTTGAGTGAAAATCTCCTTCCATCAGCAAGGGCATTGAAGATGAGACGTGGCTGGGTCTTTCAGCATGACAATGATCCCAAACCCACAGCCAGGGCAACAAAGGAGTGGCTTCGTAAGAAGCATTTCAAGGTCCTGGAGTGGCCTAGCCGGTCTCCAGATCTCAACCCCATAGAAAATCTGTAGAGGGCAAGTCCGTGTTTTCCAACGACAGCCCCAAAACATCACTGCTCTAGAAGCGATATGCATGGAGGAATGGGCCAAAATACCAGCAACAGTGTGTGAAAAGCTTGTGAAGAGTTGCAGAAAACGTTTGGCCTCCGTTAGTGCCAACAAAGGGTACATACCAAAGAATTAAGATGAACTTTTGGTATTGACCAAATACTTATTTTCCACCATGATTTGCAAATAAATTCTTTTAAAAATCAAACAATGTGATTTTCTTGGTTTTTTTTCCCACATTCCGTCTCTCATGGTCATGAAGATTATGACTGGACTGTAACACAAATATGCTGTCTGTACGTCCCTGGCTGATGGGGGACGGGTATCGATAAGCATCTGCTTTTCCCGTCTTTCCTTTGTCTGTCTTCGTCTTTCCTTCCGGTAAAATTCCACACTCTGAAACTGTCAATAATTTTGATGATGATGACAATGACAATAAATTCATTCATTCATGGTTGAGGTTTACCCATGTTGACAATTACAGGCCTCTCTAATATTTTCAAGTGGGGGAACTTACAAAATTAGTGGTTGACTAAATACTTATTTGCCCCACTGTATACTGGGCTGAAAATCAACTGAAAGCAAAAAGTAGCTTATTTCAAGTAAAAGTTACTTTTTGTATTAAAGGCAACTTTTTTGAACCTCTGTTGTCTTCTAAAAATAGTTATACGAAAAACTTGTGAGTTACTGAGGAGAGTAAATGTAATTACTTTCCACCCCTGTATAACACGGACTTCCCGTCTCAGTTAGCACACTCCCTGGTTCCGTCATAGATACTTCCTGTCTTATTTTGTAGTTGTTGTTTTTTTTAATGGCGTTGTGAATCAAAGGCTCATTACGCACATGATCATCAAAACAATAACAATCATCATTTCAAAAGATCAATTAACCACTGTCATCAATCACGCCTGGCGGCGACCGCTCCCATTCATCAAGGGCGGCGCGGGGGAAAGCGAGTGAACCGCACCTGTCCGACATGGTCCGAGGGCCGGGGTGCCTCTCCGGGGGTCCCGGCTCGGCGCATAAATCCATAAGTGGCGTGGCTCCCCCGCGGCCGACGGGAAAAACACAATAAAGTGCGCTCATCTTTTATGCATGACTCTCCCTCGCACTAGCTCTATGCGCGCCGTATCAATCATCGCGGCGACACCGCGGGGCAGCGCGGCGGGCGGGAAATAGACACGCTTGTGCAACAAAGCAAAATGAAGACCCCCTTTCTCCATTTTTTTTTTTTTTTACTCCCACTTACTTAGGTTTCAATTGTGTCTGCCCTTCAGTGCGCCCCCGACCGACAGGAAAACACAAACAAATGCCACTCCGAGTCACCTGCAGACACATGGTAGCGTGTAGCTAACGTGCCGGAAATATAGTCGAGGGGGTCCGGAAAAGCAAAATGGCAGCGTCTTTGAAGGCGTGGCTTCTCGAAACTTTTTTGACGGACATACGGTAACGACCAAGTTCCATATTGCTGGCTCAAACTGCCTTCTGGGGTTGAAATTTTGAAAACAAGAATCTCTGGGGAAAAAAACGATGCCATATTTGCCTACTTGACGGACACTATTTTTAAACCCTTATCTTTATGCACCTCCCTACCAAATGTTGCTCAAAGCGCCCTTTCTCAACGTTCCCGCCGCCCGAACGGAGAAGGCGTTCATTATTCCGACGTTTGCCTCGGCGGCACAATCGCTCAATCAAACGCTCTTCAATCCTGCCACCTTTCCAGTGGAAAAACACCAGCGAGGCGTTTAAAAGCGGGAGGGAGGGTGACGGGGGTCCACTTTGTCCCCGAGGTAATAACAGAGGAACCGGAGTGACATTTTCAAACACACACTTGAACATACGGAGGCCGAAAAGGAAGCCGAGGCCAGTGTTGTTAATTTTACTTTAAAAAAGTAATTAATTACAGTTACAAATTACTTCTCCCAAAAAGTAATTGTGTTAGTAACTCAGTTACCTGAATGTAAGAGTAATTAGTTACTTGGCAAAGTAACTAGTGATTTTTTTTTTTTTCCCTCAAAAAAAAAAAAAAAAAAAAAAAAAAAAAAACACACAGGTCACACAATGTGAAGCTTAAAGGGTTTGGGGGACAATTGGCCCTAGCCCAATTCTTTACCCTCCACTTAACTTGACACAAGGGTATTGCGATAACTAGCTAGTAACCTTTGCTATATGTGGAAGTCATTTAAAGTTGTGAAACAATCGTTAAAGTTGTTAAAATTTCTCCCGTTATTGCATTAGTTCCCTTCTGTCTACTTTAAACATGTGTAAGTTTTAAAACTGTTTCATCATTTAAAGATAGATTTAAGTTAAGATTTTGCCGATTTAGGGGCGTTTTAGATTAAAAAAAAAAAATACTTAGGTTCGCTAGGAAGGATCTCTACATCAGGGCCTTCCTAAGTTCCTGAGAGGTCTACTGCTTTAAGATGGCGGCTGTTTACAAACGCATGTAGTCCTTAAAACATGTTGGCAATGCAGCAGTGTCTGTAATATGCATCTAGTTCTATAATATGATATCTACCGTGTCATGTTGGCGTAGTTTGTCGGCTATGGCTGCAGTCAGGTATTATTGGAGCCACCTACCATCGCGGTTGCAACGGCGTCTTCCCCACTCCTGCTCTGCTCTCGTCCCCGTGAGTCCGGTTCTCTCAGACTTTTTTTTTTATTCAACCAACTTAGTAACGCATAGTAACGCACGCCTTTCCCGCCTCAGTAACGGTAACGGCGTTGCCAAGATGAGAAAAGTAATTAATTAGATTACTCATTACTGAAAAAAATAACGCCGTTAGTAACGCCGTTATATTGTAACGCCGTTATTAACAACACTGGCCGAGGCCAACGTCGACCAATGTGAAAGAACCTGGCAATCATTGTCTGCTCTAGTTCCAGACGTACATTTTGAATCGCATTGGACAGATTTTCTTTACTTTGGCTTGGTTCGTTCGCTGCCCGTACCCTCCCGGTTCAAATGGATTGGATATCTACTGGTTTTAGTTTTGAAGAGCCACACGATTGGACATTTATCATCGGCAATGGCGCTGTAAGAGATAAAACGTGAGAAAAGTCATCTGCTGCAACTCAAAAATGTACTTTCTACTGTTGATCTTCCCCTTGAAACTTGATATAAGTAATCATTTGCTATTTTTAACTCTGGACGGTGTTAATAAGAACATATTAATATTTGCTATTCTGTCCTCGTTACTTTTCTGGCATCAATTGCTTATCGTGCCAACTATTCCGCGCGGAATGTCTCCTACCTGCTTACAAAAAAAAAAAAAAAAAGTTGGAAGAGGCAAATGTCACGTTGGCAGCGAAGGTGGCGGCCCACTAATAAAGCTATGCAAATAGCAATTAGCTCAACCAATAAGCCGCGAGTCAATAGGAGACTCCCGGCGGGAACGCGGATCCCCCGAGTGCAAAGTTCACGCCGAGATTGAAGATCACAGGCGGTAGGTAAGGGGACGCGTTTTTGGCGTTCAACCGTTTGAGATTAAAAATAGAAGATGGGGGAATTTGCTTGGGAAGTCAAGTCATGGGGGCATTTAACCCTCGAGAGGGCAAGTGACTACTTTTTGGCTCATTACAAAAATCGACGTATCTGGGCATCATATTTGAGGTCAATTTTGGAATACATGACCCAAAATGTGGACGCCCTGTCCATTTTTATCTAATCTTATGACATAATGACTTCTAATAACACTCAAGATGATTTTTTTTTCTAAAATGTATTTCATTTTTTTAATTTTATAGTATGTAACTCATTGCCATGATTGATGTCAATTTATTTAAAGTGCTTCATTTAAATAAAAAAAAAAAGTAAACGTCATGCAAGTATTTTTATATTAAACATTCCAAAAGGTTTTTTCATTTTTATTTCAATGAAACTTTACTTTTCCTGCGTTTATTTTTTTATATAAAAGACAGTCATTTAGAAAGTGCTCACTGCCAACCCTCCCAGTCAAAAAGGATAGGCCCTCCAGCATTTAGATAAAAAAAGATCCCAATATGAGGAGGACCCAGAAAATGTGACGGGAAAGGCCAATTGTGCCCCTCCACACCTGAGCCGTCATCCCTGATTGTTCCAAAGTGACACATGGCGGCCGGATTGTGCCATCACTTGTCTGCTCGCACAATAACACTCCTCCCTTCCCCGCGCTCGTCTTCCCTTCCGTCCCCTCTTCTCTGGGCTCCATTCAACCGCCTGTCTAGCCTCGTCCTCATTTGTCCCGACTTGACATGTCCCTCTCCCTCCTCCCCATCCATCTTCTCCAATTCCTCCTTTCCACAAAATTGGGAGAAGAAGCAGCGAGCTTCCGTTACAGAGATGAATTCCACACACACAAAAAAAAGCCTCTGAAAGTGCAAATTTGCAAATAACCTCAACAAAACAACTGAAACGCTCACTGACATATGAATAGCACAGAAAGTCTCGATTGTCATTATGAAGAGTATAAATGCAGAGTTTGAACGTGCACCACATAAAACAAAAAGGACGATAAGGCTGAAATAATAACGCAGGTTACGCAGATCGGGAAACTCATTGTCTGCCGTTGACGGCGATGGACGTCCGATCCGTTTGGTCCAAAACGCCTGACTAAAAGCTCATACGCGCTACTAAAACGTTGTGACACGCACACGAGCGAAACCAGAGCCCCGGCGGAGAGACGCTGATTGGCCGCGACAGACCGTCTGAGGCGAAACTACAATCCGGTCAAGTCGAGCGGACGCGGAACGTGTCGACGGACGTCCGATCGGATCAGCCGGGGCTGACGTGAAGTGGAATCGACCGGCGCGGCGAACGGGAAGCGGCGAGGCGATTGCCGATCGGCCTTTTCCGGCGCCTCCGAGCAGACGTGACGGAATGTAAATGTCTATTAATTAGTTCCACCTAAAATGATTTTGGCCCTATGAATGGCACGAATAGCAAACTTGGATGCAAACACTTGCTTTTACGTCATTTTGGGGTGCTTTAGCTGGCAATTAAAAATAGCTCAATATACCCGTGACGCCACTGCAGGTAGAGAAAAGCAACAATAAGAAGCATGTGACGTGCTGTACTCCAGTAGAAAGTCATTTACTCTCATGATTGTAAGTAGTTTAATGTGTAACTTGTCATTTTTTTAAAAATTTAACTTAACTCACGAGCTGCCATTAACGGCGCCTGACATCCAATCCGTTTGGACTGTTGAACGTGTGTTCATTCGCCCTTCCTAGTCCACACAGATTACACGTCAAGCGCCGTCCGTGGCACTGAACAGGAGCTTTTGGGGGGGGGGGGGAGTAACTGGTTAGCAAAATTACCTGAAAGCCCATTTTATCAAACTATAGCATACCGCTGGCAGAAATTGTATAGCATCAGTAGAAAAAAAGAACATTCATGCAACAGTTGAAAACATTTGGTTATATACATCACGAATCAATCTTATACAAATTTGAAGGATCCAGAATATTGAGGTCGTAAATCAATACGGCATTGGTATATCACAGCTCGCGCGGTGCCGATCAATAAAATTTGATCTTATTTTTCCTTTCTTGTTGTTGATCTGTCGCTAAATGTCACCCCGAGTGCTACAAAGAAGAATGCGAGGCGGCCATTACGGCGCGCCACCATCGACTGCGGGGGCGTGTCGAGGACCCTCGGAGGGCCGTCGAGCGCCTGAAAAGAATTGATCGCGTCGAGCTGCCCTTTTACCTTTTTACGCGTCCGATCCATATTCCTAAGTGGCCGTGTGGCGCCGCGTTTTAACCTCCCGCGCCGCCCGCCTTCGGGAATAATAGTCCTGCTGCGCTGCGCCGGATGCCCTTTGCGGAGCCCCGGCTGAGCCACGCCGGACGACGCGACATCACTTTTCGTTCGGTCGACGTATTTGAAGCTCAGTTTTGCAGCTCTTAAAAACTATTTAAATGAGTTTATCGATCCGTTTGAAGTGGGCAGCCAATGAATGCCCTCTAAAGATTTCACGCCGGTCGTAAAGGCTTTACTACCGCACGAGCGATAAGTAGTGAAGACATTTTTTTTTTTTTTTTTTTTTTAACAAACAGGCATTTGTCGCTGAGCGATGCGCGCAAAAGCCATTCCCGCTTTGTCTCCCGACCGCCCGCCAGTGAAAAAACGTGAAGAGGAATATTCCCTTCATCAGGCGGACGTCGACGTCGTCCCTCGCCCGGGGAGAAATATGGATTTGATAAGGCCGCGGCGAGAAAACATTTCCCTGCGGACGCATCTCTCCACCCCCCCCCCCCCCCGCCGGATGGATTACAAAGCGGGCCGAGGTTGGAGAGTTTCCTCGCCGCTTTGGCGCCGTTCCGTCCGTCAGCCGGCTGGCGGCTTGTGATGACACCTGTCTGCCACCTTCTGTATAATTCATTCTTCCTCCCACTGAGCCGGCGATAGCCGTGCTCACAGAATGCCTCGTCGCCCGGTGAATAAGAATCTCTTTATTGTCATTGGGAGCAAATTGGGTGTAAAACGGCCCCTAGCGGTCTTTCCACTTCCTCCCGTGTTGCTAGCTTTGACTAGCAAAATTTCAATACAGTATATGAGGGCATATACGTTATTGATATAAGCTGTGATGGTAACCTTTAGCTCAGGGGTGTCCAAACTTTTTGCAAAGGGGGCCAGATTTAGTGCGGTAAAAATGTGGGGTGACGACCTTGGCTGACATCCTTTACGTAGAACAATATGTTTAAGCAAATTTTAGCAAGCCATTCTGGTTGTTACATTTGCTTTATTATTTTTTTTAATTCATAATTTTAACAATCTTGCAACTAGCCTTTGTGGTGTTCTCTTTCTACTCTCGGGCTCTTGCAAAATACTGCTGTTGTGGAGTTAAACTAGCTTCATGTTGCTTCAATTTTTCTTTGCGTATCTTCCCTATAATCTTGTCGTGCATGTCAACGTGTCTTGTTTGGTAATATCGCCTCACATTGAACTCTTTAAAAACAGCGACTGTCTTTTTTGCAAATGAGGCAGACACCGTTGTTGTGTATTTTAGTGAAGAAATAGTCCAATTTCCACCTATCCTTGTAGCGTCGGCCGCCGCAGTCAACTTTCTTTTGCCATTTCAGAAAATTGGAAGTAGAGGGTCACACGGGGTGATGTTGCTCAGAGTGCTGCTAACTTTTAGTGGGGAAATGAGGAGCAGCATTTAGTGTGTAAGCTACTTCATATGCTGGTAGCAGTACTGCTGAGCAATTTATCAAGTCTGTGTGCGGGCCAGACGTTATTGATTTTATGACAGAGGCTGGGGGTCGGATGAAATTTGACCACGGGCCGCATCTGGCCCCCGGGCTGGTCTTTGGACTTCTCTGCTTTAGCTTGTTAGCTACCCCTGAGTCACCGTTGGGATGTAATGGGACTACAGACCCATCAGAATCTGATGAATGCGAAGGCTGCATTGGAAATGATTCCGATATTAGGATTAGTACATAATTGGCTAGACTACAAATTCAGAAATGTAAAGCATGAAAAAAGATGGACAGTCTGCAACCAAGTTCATTTGGGGAAAAAAACCCTAAACCACTCGTCGCAGGAGAAAAACTTATTTTGACTTTATTTTTTAGACAATTTGGAAAGGAAGGCGTGGTTGTTTCGCAAAAAGCAAAGAACATGATGTAACAAAACAACTTATTTGAATTAGGTGGGAAAACTGATTTTTTTTTTCCCCCTTTACTTCCGGGAACACGTCACTGGCTGCTAATTGAATGACAGACGAAGCAGATGAACGAAAAAACCTATTATTATAAATCATTATAAAAACGGAAAAAATCTATTTGATGGACGTCTGTCGCCATCAATGGCAATGACAGCGATTGAGTGACTTACTTGGTATGACTGTCGTCGATCAATTCGCATTGTTAAAGCGCGCCCCGCCCCACGACTCAATTGCCAGCTACAATTAACATTCATTTTTACGGCGGCATCGCCGACGAGCACGCCAAGGTTTTCCGAGGCACTTGAACGGCAAAGCGTTTGTGCCTTGAAGCGCTTTCACCCGGCCGAGCAGATAATTTGATTTCAGAGCTGGCGAGCGGAAGCAGGAATACGCAGCTAATGCACTCACTGGCTTCTCCGGCTCGGCTAATAAACCTCCAACCTCAACACTACATTAGATGACGGGGAAGGGGCGGCGAGACCTCAAGAAAAACAAGTACAAGCTCTTTCCCGTGGACTGTAAAGCAAAACGATGTCCGGTTCCACCTCAAACCAAAAATTGAAGTCGGCATACCAATATGTTTGTCTCTTGGTAATTATCATAAAACATAATTGACTAAATAGTTGGGCTGCTTTAGGAATGGACAGTTTTGAGGAACGGAGTCCAATTCCTTACGAGAAAGTCACGTTATGTCTGATCATTCACATCCTGATGAACTTGTCCTATTTTTTGACAACAAAAGAGTGAACTCATACGCTCCAGAAAACATGAAAAGGTTTGTTTTTCATAGATTTGAACGTTTTTAAAGTGTGGAAAAAAACTAAACATCTTTTTTCTTTAAACATTGTCTCTATATTACAACAAATTTCACGAGTAGGTCTGGAACGCATCAGTAAACAGCGGTTCCCTGTATCAGATTCCATGGGTAATTTCCCTATTCCGACACTCTAGGGCAAAAAAAAAAAAAAAAAAAAGAAAACCATCGGAAACTGTGTGACTTGAGGCGTAAATCCAGCCTAGTGTTGACTTCACAATACGGTTGGCAGCATATTCAGATATTCTCAGTACATTTCCAGTGCAAACATTTACCTTGGCCTCCAATCGGGACTTGATTAGTTCGGCACACGCACACGCACGTGAATGTTTGGAGGCCGCCTCCATCTTGCTTAGCACAGAGGCTAACGTGACAGGCGTAACGAGGTTAGCGGGGAAGATGATCCAATTAGAGCGGCGCAATAAACAACCCGAGAGCCCCCCGGCGGACCCGTCACATAGGTTGCCGGCTGCGAAACCGGACCCGCCCGTCCGCGGAGCTAGCCGCTAAAGCTAATATTCCCGCGCTAACGGCGGCGAAGATGAGACGGGAGAAATAACTAATGAGACGCCGCGGATGAATTTCGGAGACGGCGTAATCCGGTTTGAGCTCGAGGGCCTCATCCGCCGCCGCCATTTGCGCTAAAATGTATTAGCGCGTTAGAAGAAATCGGACGCGATGAGTCGGAAACGCGCCACGTGGGCCGTTACGGTCGTTACGGTGATGGATTCCGTGCGCGGTGACGCTTGTTAGTCGGCAAAAAAAATCATTGGTAGGAAATCTTCCGTGAAACCAAAGCCGCCAAAAGGCGTCACGGGGGATCCCGCGAGGGACACTAATATGTTTCATTGATTTCATGAAGTGCACCTTCCCGTCATTTTCTTGGTCAGAAAGTGGAAAAATTCACAGCGTTTTGACTGCAAGCAGTGGTAAAAGTAGAGTCAATCTGGCTTTAACTTCACTCATTGGCTGCCATTGACAGCGATAGACGTCCAATCCATTTGAGCTCAGAGCGCTGCCACATCTGAAGGGGTTATGAAACAAGGCTGAATGTACATCCATCTGCATAGTTTCGTGCTTCTTCAAAGATATGTTCATAACTTTACAAAGAACAAAGTTCTGAGAGGTTGGCAGTCACTTCCAAACACGCTAATCAATGTGTTAATCATGCTAATCAGGTGCCGGACATTTGAAGTGGACTCTCTTGATTGGCCAGAATTAATAATTGTCTGGGGAAAAAAGCACTTTTTGGTACTCGGAATTATTACCTCAAAGTTTGGGATTGGTAAGAAGTATTCTGAGTGTTCAATTCATGAACCTACAGACCTGACGTTGTTTACGAGTGGACGCCAGCCAGCACGTAGATAGGCAAACAACGGACTGCTTAATGTCAATGTGTATTTCTGTTATTACCACATATTCTAAACTGAAACTCCTTTGATTTATAAAATAGCAAGAACATAAACTCATTTTGGGAAAAAAGCCTATTAAAGGCGCTAATTATAATTAATGACCATAATAAAATCTGGCGGGCCTCCTAAGAAAGTATCTGGCATTCAAGCATATTGCAAAGCAGTGCATTTTTTCCCCTCACAATTAGCCAAAGATTTTTGTTGTTTTTCTACGGGAGCTCTCTTTGCAAAAACAAAAGAATAACAAGCCTTTGCTGAGTCGTCACATTCCGAGTAACTTCCTGAAAGGTTTGCATTTTAAGAGTTTGGACTTTTATCGTGAGCAAAATGCCGCTGCAACATTAAATACTTCGACGTTACCGGGTAACGTGACCCGGATCGGGGCTTACAGAAATAGGGGAATGTACCGGCACCGTGTTCAGAATAAAGCGTTCCTTACCCGGCTCGGCGGCTTTCAGCGTGTAGTGTGACGATTTTGTGCCAGTTGCATTTTATGTTTTTTCTGTCTGTTGGAGAAATAAAGAGATTAACTATTATTGATTTGACCCAGGAAGACCAGACTGAACAATGACATCCGTTTTTAATTAGTCACGAGATCAGTTCAACTGATCTGGAGTCGGCCATGAATGATTTTACACAATACACTTTGAGAATCACTGGGCCAAAACTGTTGAAATTGGCAATAGAGGGCGCCGTGCTTTCACCTGGCTTGAAATAACATTATAAACAGAACACAAAGTTGTGACAACACCAATTAAGTTGGTTTGCTCCATTTTATAAAACAGGGAGATAAATCTGCTATCACGGAAATGGAATATTTACTGTCTAACTCATTGCCTGCTGCAGTGAATGAACCCGCTTCGAACGGATTGGACGTCGACTCGATGTAGGGACTTTTCATTTAGTCGCCCTAGTAGACTTAACTAAGTATATTGAGATCGGCTTTTGAAGCTTCAACCCGTGTCGTCTCAGCCGTTACACTAACGTGTACATCTTTGGCTATCTGGCGCAGCCCGAGCTTTTGTCAGGCGCTAAACCGGGCTTCTCGTCTCCTTGTCGCGGAAATGGAAAACCCTAATTCGCTGGCCTAAATCCACCCCCCGGCCTTCGGGGGATCGATAGCGTTCGCTGGGCAAATCATTAAATCAAGTGTCGGGCGCCTGCTTTTCCTTCCCTGGATAGTCATCTCCACGAGAGCGGAGGAAGCGGCGTCAAAAGGACGGCCGACAGGTCCGCCGAGCTAGGATTATCGGGAAAAGTAGATTAGCGGGGAGGAGGTGTCGGGATACGCCGAGGAGATCTTTAGAAAAGCCGGGCAACATCTGGCGGGCTTTACCGTTCCCTCGACGGTCACCGACAGAAAAAGATCCACGACGATTAAACCTATTTTTCCCTAACTCTTTCAGCCTCTCTCAAAAACAGAATTAATCATTAGGAATCACGAGTAGACGAACAATCCATTTGAACGAGGAGGAGCCCCACCTCCTTACTTGTTTGGACGTCAATGGCAGCCACTTGATGAGTCTTTCGGCTTGTCCTGCAATACCACTTCTGTCCGCGTGCGGTAATATTGAATTACTCCAAAAATGGTAGTTTCCGCTGATAGCAGTGTTACATGTCATCAATTAATTGACAATATGATTGACGTGTGTTTAGCGTCATCGTTAACTGCCTCCTGTTGGTTCGTCATCACTTTTAGACAACGCCTAGGTCTTTTGTTTTTATAATTTTACCACCAAAGTGCTTGACAGTCGGACGTCGCCAACGTGACAGGTGGCGACGGGAGAACGGCGACGGGGCGCTAAGCCCGAGAGACAGATGGACGACTGAGCTCTCGACGGGGAGACAAACAGTCGACTTGAAGGCGGCGTCCGATCGTAAACAAACAGAAGATGACGACGAGGCGCAAACTTCCAAGTTTTGTTGGGTAAGATTCTACAGAACAAATACTTGACTTTTAGGAGACTTACAAAGCTAGAATACAGAATGTGGAATTTTAGTGTTAAAGGTCATTTGGCCCGTCCGATCCTCGCGTACCATCGATCGTAATGTACGTCGGGAAGACTTGCTCTCCCGTCCTTTAAGAGCTCTATGTGTTTATGACAAACCGCTGTGAAAAAAAACCTCAACAAATAGCTTTGCGTAATCCTGTCTGGCGGTATGATATTTTCCGGTATTATGGTATTTTGCCAAGGTCCCCTCCCCCGGCAGCCGCTTCACACTCGAGTAGTCGAGGTTTCAGGGGTGCGGCAGAGTCAGCTTATTGAGGAAATAAAAAGTATTGATCGTCAATCAATACGACAAGCGCTCGCGTGATTGGCGTCATTGTTGAAGCCAACACAAATGGTCAAGAGCAAACAAATACACGACAGGGCGCTAGTTACGTTCACTTAGAACATAGGCTTTCTCTTCTTATCTGATTGCAAATGTACCTCCGAGGGCAAAGCCGTATAAATATTCTCTTCCTTTGGCTGCCACTGACGTCCAATTCATTTTGACTGGGAGAGGCTGGCAGCGATCATTCCATGTTTTTGACTTTTTAGTTTTAATTATAAAAGGAAATCAATCTGTTTTTTTGAACAAAAAGCAGTAATTATTAAACAATACTGTATTTCTTTTTTTAATTGAAAAAAGGGACAAGCATGTATACTTTAATATCCAAAGTCCTTGATAAGGATGACAGAAATTAGATTATATTTGACATGAGGTCGATGCACATTAACCCTATTGTCTTCTTTATCAGCAATAAAAACAATATAATTAGTCCAATAGTTTTTAATGGCCTTTTGTGTAATACTTTGTCCTTTTCTGTGTACTTATTATGACTAGTAGCAGTTTAGCTGCACTGGAATAATTACGAGAAAATTGGGAGTTCCCGGGGGTTGGGGTGACGTTCCGGTCCCGCTTAGGGGAGGATAGGAGTGGACAGATGGACGCTCGTGGGCGGGGTCCATCGGTGACGTGGAAACAATCAAAAGCCAGCAGAGACAAAAGATGTGGGAATGTTAATTAAAGGGGAAATGTCATTAATTAGCAAACAGGCCCAGCTGCGGCGCTCTTTAAAGCCTCGCCGCATCAAATATGGATGATATACACACACACACACCCGGGCATTGGAAAAACACGGATATCATTAGCGCCGCGGTTACGAGACCCCCCCCCCCCCCCCCCCCCGCCCAAATGCCAATCGGCCGGAGCCCCGACCGGAGGTGACAGAAAAAAAAAAAAATACATAAAAAAACAACAAGCTAGAGGGAAGTGGAGATTATTGCACCGCTGGGAGAAAAACTTCATCAAGACGCAAAGTTAGGCTGCCTGCTGGTTGCCGCGGAAACAATGCAGCCAATGGCACTCGGCGTTTCCGAGCCAAACAACAGAATAAACTTTCAGTGTCATTGACGACGATACATGTCCGAGCGTGGTCCACCAAAATGGTCTAGTTCATCTTTTTAAAAAATTGTCTTTGGCACGAGGAGATTTCCGTGATTTATGCTCCAAATTCCGCGTTACAAACTGACACTAAAAGTTCATCCCTGCATGACCAGTTTCAGCGTTTTGAAAAACCTATATAAAACAGGTCTATAATGTAATTGACAGGTGTGATGGCTCAATCACCAATAACGCAATATAGTTTTTAATTGAAACTAATACATTTTAATACAGCTATTCAACCTCCACAGCCAAACAGTGTTGTTGCAAGTTAAATACTGCAGTGGTTGAACTATTTCGAACACAACTGCATGCAGTACACAGACGGTTGTTAATATTATGCTCTCAAAAACAAAACAAAACAAAAAAAAAATCAACCTTTTATTCTCACAGAATATGGGAAGACAAAATTAATTAAGAAATGAATGAATTTCAATGGAAAAACATTCAACGCAATAAATCTGACCTTCCTCTTTTTAATGAGTTCTGTTCGGTTCAGAAAAGAATTGCCAAACGCTCCCCGATTCAAATTTGATGCGAATATTTTCGACCGCCGTCCACCCGTGACCCGAGCGCGCCGTCCGAGCGGACAATACAGTAGACGCTCGCGGTTTTGTTTTGTTTCGTTTTTTTTTTTTAATTTGTTACGCGCCGGGGAGGAAAATAAAAGCGTTTGTGTTCGGGCTGAATAACGGCGGCCGACGCCGAGCGCGGCTCCCACGCACACGAGGAAGAAAGGGCCGAGGCGTGGGCGAGAGGCGGCCGGATCGATGGAGAGACCCCAGCCGGAGAGCGGACAAAAGCCTTCGGCGGGATCCCGCGACACTCTCCGCTAGCCCAGAACGGAGCGCCCCCCCCACCCCAACGTCAATAAACGTTTAGTTTCATCGATTGTTGTGACAGTTCCAACGGTGACTGTTTGGGCCTCGCTCACCAATAGCACTGCTCCGAAGGGCAAGTACCACGACGCCTCGAGACACGACCGAAACCTCCCGCTTCAAATGGATTGGACGTCTCGCGCCGCAAATGAGTTACATTTTGGGATTTTCACTATTCGCGTGTCCAATCAGAATCAGACATTTCCATAATTCTTTGCAAAATCATTGAAGTATTCCTTTTTCCTGAAAATGTTAGGAAAAAAAAAAACCCAGAAACTATTTTGTTTGTGCATGTCGTTTTTCAATAAAGGTGTGGAAATTCAAAACTATCCGATTAACCGTACTGTACTAGTGAGCCGTTTTGCATTTACCTGAGACAACGACAAAACCCTGTTTTTATTCCATTACATGTATGTTTTTTTGGAAAACTTCCAAGAGTTCATTTTTTGTGAAATGCAAATTGCAAAACGCTGTTTTTAACAATGCGGGCAAATAGCTGGATTGGAAGTCTATCGGCGGCCAACGAGTCAACTTGAGCGGGCGTTTGTATTGTACAGTATGTAAGTGGAGCTAGAGTAGCTGAAAAAAAAAATCTTTCTTGCTTTTCCAGCAATGATAAAAAGTCATCACAAGTATGGCGAAAGCTCATTAGCAACCGCTTGCTGGAAGGAGGCAATTTGCCGTGTACGGTCGCCACAAAAAGCTAGCGCTCGGCTAATCCGGCTCATATGATAAGGAATCTCATTCCGGCCGGGAGACGACGCATCGGACAGATCTGACTCGGCTCCGCCGAGACCTGTCAATGCTATCGCCATCGTGGCGGAAACCGCTCAGGAAACAAATCCCCCACAGACGGAGGGGGCGGAGGGGGGCGCCACTGCGGTCACTACGCCAACACCTCTGGGGGAGTGAAAAAAAAAAAAAAAGAAAAACTCAAGACGGACAGACGGACGGGAGCTCCTCCGAGGCACGTCTAGCCGATCGATTCTTATCGGAAGTAGGAGGTAATTACATTTCATTAGCTCCCCGCGCTAATCCGCGCGGCCTGATGGGAATAGCGAGCCCGAGACAAAAGACAGCGAGAGACGGAGAATGGAATACCGAGACCAAATAACACGCTGAAGGCTTCACGTTTAAGATCGGAATCAAAGTCCGCCCATCGCACGTTACGGATAACAAGCCACACTAGAGCTTAGTGAGAATTTAACAACATTTTGGCCGGCTTTTCGGAATTTATCCCGATTGGCTGTTTGCTGATTTTTAAGTCGGTCAAAGTTGAAAAAAAAACAAACGACAAACGGGATAACAGTTGCTCGTTCTTATGAAAACTTTTCATTTGTCATTACTGCTGAACTCCAAAAACGTCATTTTGGTCCCTCTGTAATGCCCCTAGCATTGCAAAGGGACTAAAGTGACATTTTGTTTTTTTAATCAAGGATATATACCGTATTGGCCCGAATATGTTTTTTGCATTGAAATAAGACTGAAAAAGTGGGAGTCGTCTTATATTTGGGGTCTAGACATTATACCCATTCACGACGCAAGATGGCGCCAGATATCAATGAAGCCAATGCTGAAATTGAGTAATGTTCTGTCATGACGGATTTCAGCTACTCTCAAGTTTAACCAGTTTGCATTATTTTATTGCAATGTTTTTCCTTATTCAGATTTGTTTCAAGATTACAATTAGTTAGACCTCACTTTGATGGTTATTGCAATTTTGTTGTTTTATCACAATAGATTGGTTTATTTACATTTCAAAAACCAGAAGCCATTCATTTAAGAATGTGATTGCACTTTAGTTTACATGGTTAAATGTTCAGATATTAAGATTTGAATGAGGCAAAATTACATGCTATTTTGTTATAATCATTTGTTTCAGATTTACTGTCATTATTTTCTGAATAAAAATGCATTTGGTGTTCAAAAAGTCTTTTTTGAGTCTTGAAAAAAAGGGGGTGGTCTTATATTCGGGCCAATACGGTATTTGAATGTGATGCTTAAATTTTAGCGCGCTTCTAAAGGACACTCCCCAGCACGCCAATTTCCCGTGGCCGGCATCTGACAGCGAGCGAAAACGAGGCCAAACGTCGGGCGGCCGAGACGCACTCGGCAGCCATCTGACGGTCCCGGCGAAGCGCTCGTCCGACCGCGGGGCCCGTCGTTCCACTCGCGCCCACTTAACCCCTGCGCCCGAGATGGCATCGTACGGAATTCTAGACTAATTCATCACCCCTTGCTTCTCTTGGCCTCCCGTGAACAGTGTCAAAACGTTCATTTAAGCCAAATGAGTCGCCTTTACAGACTGGAGCGCAAATGAAGAAACGTTCATTCGCTGCCGCCCTACCACTTCATCAAATGGATTGGATCCACTCGTGATCAACGAACGGGTGGGCGGGTGGATCTTGGCCAGTGGAAGAACACGTTTTATATTGCAACTCATTAGCGTCCAATCCAGACGTCAAATGAACCCATTTAAATTAGAAGGATGAAAAGACATCTAGCTAGCGGCGAACATGACTAGCGTTATCTTACCTCAAGTGTCCGGGTCTGCCGGGATCGGGAGACTGACGCGTCCCGCGTGGGTGGGAGGCGCCGTCCAATCGCCCGCCGTGAACGCGTAATTACAGGTACTTTTGTCAGCCACGTCACATTCCCGCTGCTGAAAGGAAGGCGGTAGTGAAGAAGTCAGTAGGCGGAATATAAAAGGTAGACAGAAAGACATTTTCCTTTGTGTATTTGCGTTGTTTGAACATCTTCAACGTGAAGGAGCTCTCTTTAGTCGTCTTACGCTTTGGAGAGGACTTCAATAACGCAATATGAGATAAGCTCATTTATCTACTCAAGAGGAAAATGAGTCTTTGAAAAGGTATGGGGCGGTAGATAGATGGCCACCAATGGCAAAAGGGAAACCAAGTCATTATTATTGACGATATAATGACCCAGAAGCAGAATCATTTCATTTCCTGTCAATATATCATTTTGGATTGCATTAGACCACAAGTGTCAAACCGATTCCAGAAAGGGCCTAGTGGGTGCTGGATTTTGTTCCAACCGATAACGTGCAGAGTTTAACCAATGAACTTCCTGCTGAAACAAGCAGCACCTGACAAAGTTTAACTGATTACACATGTAAAAGATCTCATTGGTGAAAAGGTGTCCTCTTCATTGGTGGGAAAGCAAACCTGCACCCACTAGGCCCTTTCTGGAATCGCTTTGACACCTGTGCATTAGACTGTCAACTCAGGGGAAAAAATATATTTTGGAGGGTCACAGTATAAGTGTCTTAAAACAAGAGGTCATCAATCCTGCGCCGCATGAGTGGAATCCTCCTAACATTTGCATTCGACTAGCAAAGCACGGCTAAATTTGGTGGGCAAAAAGCACGCACGGCGTCCGCTCGGGGCCTCGCGACCGGTCCCGTTAGATTGGCTGGCAGGCGGCTATCCGAGATGAATTAGCGCCACATGACAAATGACGCAATATTTTCCCGCCAGAGGGAAAGTGTTGCAGCTGGAATTAGGACGGGTGACAGCGCGAGGGAGGAAAGGCGGAGGAGGACAGAGAGCAAGAAATATGCCCGCATCCGACATCAATTACAGGGGGACGGCGCTATATCATTCCAAGAGGATTTGGGATGGCTGATAACGCTTTGGCCGCCATGGACGACAATCTAAGTCCAATCACTATCATACAATGCCAGCCCTACGACCAATTTAGGGTGTCGTAGGCCACGTTCAACATTCATTTGGGATTCATTGTAACTACCAGCTGGTGTAAAAAGTTGACATTTTGGGTCAAACAAAGCTACAACCTCGCGTAGGAGAAAGTCAAGCTTGCTGGAAGAATGACAGCTGACTCACCGTGTGGCTCCTTATGAGCTGATCATCAGCAGGTGCGCACAGGAGACTCCGCCTACTGCACAGGAAAGACAAACCAGTCTATGACACACATTTCCAAGGTGATTTTGGATGAATTTGACTGATTCAAAATCAGTTTGACACGAAATAGTTTGACGTGACGAGGTCTTAAATCAATCACCGCCGTCCTTTTTGACAAAAGCGGAAGGATTCCTTTCACTCGGCGGGCCTCAAATTGCCAATAAATCTCCGACCGCGTCGGCGGAGACAAATCGGGGAAAGCGCGGCGCCGGCTTGTTAGGACGTGTCAAAGAGTGGGAATGTTTCCTTTCCCGCTCGGCGCCTCTGCTTAACGGCGTCACGTTTGACTTTTTTTTTTTTTTTCCACGTCCATTCCACCTGTCAGGTGGAGGCAGACGTTGGAGGCCATTACCGGGAGAAGCGCTCCCGGCGGAGCAACTTTTTTTTCCTCCACACGTTCACTTCTCGTTAGCGGCGGATATCGCCCGGCCCGGCCGGCGGAGAACGTTCTGCGCTTGCTCGGCAACATCTATGAATAATAATTAAGTGGGGTCTTTTGAACAGGAAACAAAATGTAAACATGGCGAGGTATCGGGACTCGTTGCAACTGGTTCAAACAAAAACGTTGGCGGAGACAATGAACGAGGGCGGTAGACTCGGGGCAATCGAAAACAAATGGACCCGTACTAGAAGACAGAGACAAGATTGACATTTCAATTTTTATTTGCACAATAAAAATGAACATTTACAAACAAAATATGAAAAAAATGACTATCGACCTAAATAATGATCTTAATCAGAATGGAAATTAATATCGCATAAACTAGAGGAGCACTGAGCGAGCAGACTTCCGCCTGAGCAGCCAAATTCAAAGCATTGCAAATTTGCGACCTCTAAACTTTCCCCTCTCTTAGAGCTGAAACGAATACTCGAGCAACTCGAGTTTAAAAACTGATCCGAGTAATTTTATTCACCTGGAGGAATCGTTTAATTTTGCCAGCTCTAGGCATCACGTTTTGCCCGGACTACTTTTAATGCGGGGCAACGCGCTGATGTCACGTGCGTAGAGGAAGAAGCAATAAAAAAAATATAAAAAACCTTTCTGCAGCCGACAACCGCTACAAACTATGCCGTCGTTGCTAAAAACTAGCCCGCATGATGCGGTGGTAGCAGGTAGCATCTGATGCGTCTCATGGATATCACATGTATGTTGAACTAGATGCGAAATGAAAGAGTCAGCAGTGTTAGTAAACAGCCGCCATCTTAAAGCAGTAGACTTCTCAGCGCTGATAAGATTAACGTTACGGTCACTCGCTCACGTACGTAACGTTAGCCCTACGGAGGGCTAGGTTTCTATTAAGATTACTGTCGATGCGTGGCTAACGTGTCTTACATACAGGCTTTATTTCATCTGTGAAACATAGCGCTGTCGAGTGATGAGGGTGTAAAATTTTAGCTCAGTAGTCATTGCTGTTTAAAACACCAAGTAGCATTGGCCCCTAATGTGCTCCAATACAGCAGGTATCATACTGTAACGTTGATAAAGAGTCACCCGCTTCATTAGGTTGCAATTATTTCTGTTTTGGGAACTTGTGGAACGACAACAACAGGAAGGCATGTCTCTCGCTCTCCCGCACCTCCCTCACCCCCGCACGTCACGCGGTGCATTCAGGGACGCATGCAAATATCCCCGCCATATTATAACCTGATATGTTACAATACATTTATTTTGAACACTGCAAAAACTCAAAATCCTATCAGGACTTACAGTTTAGACTTAAAAATGGCTTGACACAAATGGAAATTCAATTGAAACATGTGGGAAAAGCACCTAACTTTTAAGTGATGTGTGTTATGAAGAGTAATGGCATTTTTTGGGTAAGAAATATATATATATTTTTTAATAAGATCTAAAAGTTTTTGGAGTGAAAGCGGTGAATTGGTCTTCTTTTTTTTTTTTTTTTTTATTCTAGTCACATCTGAGAGGCAATTGTTGGCTGTTTTCAACAATGTACATCGAAAATAAAGACATGGATTGACTGGAAATGGTTCAATATTAGATGAAATGTCTTTTTTTCCTCATGTATATTTATAATTGCTCTTTACCTAAAAAAAAATGTTTTATCCGATTACTCGATTAATCGCTAGGATTTTCAGTCGATTACTAAAATATTCGCTAGCTGCAGCCCTAACCTCTCTTCCCAGCATATCGCCGACCCTGCAAATGTGAGTGAAAATTCCTTTTCCGGCCAATGTGAACTTTCACCTCTGCACCCAAAAATGGAGTCACCTCTTCCCTTTCCGGACAAGACTTCCATTATATCGTATCAGACCTTGGTATCGGGATTTGAGCGATTCATTAATAATCCAATAATTCTTACGCTCTTAAGCACCTGGGTTGAGGGTCAGTTGTATTGCTCCTATTTCAGTGCCATTGACAATGATTGTGCAATGGCAGCTAATGATTTAAAATGCAATTGATGCTCCGTGGTATTGTTCAAACTGCTTTTTCAAGTTTTTCACAAACAACACAACATCACTGAATTTCAATGATTGTTTTATTTTGGTGGCTGGAAAGCTAATCCTTATTTTTTCCCAATAGTTGGAGACAATGCAAGTAAGATTTTTAAATTGATTTTTTCCTGTGAGCTGACGGCTGGCGGATTTGTTTTTTTGGCGAGCGCTGACAGGCCGCGCGGCGCCCCCCTCAGCGACGTGTGTGTCAGCGCAAGAGACGACGCCCGAGCCGCCGCCCCCCCCCTCGCGAGGACTTCCTCAAGTGTCACGCACACACAAACGCTGGGTTTTTTTTTGGTTTGTTGTCAGAAGTGCTGAATAATAGCGCCGCGCTGAGGCAATTAGGCCCGCTGGGACTCGGCTGTGGCGGCGTTAAGAGACAGCTGGACCGAATGCGCTCATGTTGTCAGGAGGATCGCCGATGTTTGGGAAGCGTAAACACGGCGCAGTATATGAAGAAAGCTGGAGAAGGTTCCGCTTTGACGGACAAGCAAGCGTCACACGATTTGACTGAGATCCACAATTCCTGCTCCAATCGGAATTATTTGAACTCACTGGTTGCCACCGACACAGACAGACATCCCATCCGTTTGGACGAGGACCTCCCAATTCAAATGTATTGGATGGAAGTCTACCGAGTGATAAAAACTCCACAGTAGAAGGATCAAATGAGCCACGTGCGGCTTCGGAGCCACAGCTCGCCAGCCCGACTGGATGTCTATAATCATCAGAGGAGCTGAAAGAGATCACAAACATGAGTCGTTACAATTAATAGTCATTCTGGGTCATGCTTTTTATTCATTTCAAATGAAATTAAAAGAAGAAGAAAAAACATTTGATGTGGAAATGGGTCACATGATCAAAAGAGTCACACTCCTCCACGTTGACGATCAAAGATCATCACTCAAACAACCCAACATTCCAGCTCTTGCAATATTCAACAAAGTCACAATATAGAATGTATATCATAAGTGTGATCAAATTATGACAAACCAGTGATTTATTGTTGTACGCTACCCCCAATGTAGTTTGACATGATACATTTTAGCATAATGTTTGTGTATCAATTTTACGTTAGCTCAAGTTTCAATGAGTCTAGAACATGCAAATATTTTTAAACTCCATCTATTTCGCACGGGGGTCTGCTACGTAACCCCCGCAATAAACGGGGGTTGATTGTAGCAGCGAAGACAAGTACAAAACATTTCAACTCAATAATAGAATCTTCGCTTAAGAAATCATTTTTAAAAAGCATCCTCCGCCAAGACTCCAGAAGGATCCATCCGCCTACACATGCGCGCACACACACACGCGCATTAAAGGCAGCGGTCCCGGGGGATTGAGGGGGGGGGGGGCTTGCTTGTTCTTTCACACGTTTTGTGTGGTTGTGAAGTGCAGCTGCTTCACTGTGACAAGCTGCTCCGCTGCATGCTTACATGCATAAATGCATACGTACACATGCACTATTGCATATACTGGATATATAGTCAGTGTATACATACAGTATACAGTATGTATATATACGAAGAAAAAAAAAATGCATGTTTTGTTGATCCGTCGGGGATCATCAACTCTTTCAGTGCCACTGACGACTCCCAATCATGTGGCTCTTTACTTCAAAATGAATTTATTTGAACTCATTGGCTGCCAGTCTGGGAGAGGCTCCTCTCAGTCCATATGGATTGGACATAGAGCCGGGCGGTAAACCGAAAATTTACCGTTACCGAAATTCTTCACGATGACCGACGTAATTTTGACCACGTCGGTAAATTCGGTAATTTAATAAAACAAGAAAATAGACTCTTTTCATCTGGCTTTGACTCTGTGTTGTTCGGCTATGTTCATTCCCCTTTAAGAAAGCAGTGAGTGTGCTTACGTAGGAAGTCACGTGGTCATCAGGAAATCAAACAAACGGAAGCCCGGTAGGCTAACGCTAGCGGCTAACGCTACAAGCAAATGTGGCTTAAGGGAGCTTCGCCAAACTTTCACCCGACATTAAGTAGACTCTTGGTGGCTTCCAGATGGGCTTTCACCCGCTGTCCTCCCTGGTTCTAATGCTACAAATGAACGTGATGGAGTCTGACTGCGTCTCTAACCTTGTCCAAACGGCTGAAATTAATGAGTGGACTGGGTATGGACTGCATCTAGCAATAATTATTTTGCTTTATTTTGTACCTCTGTGTGTGTGTGATTTTGTCTGATAGCTTTCATGATGGTAAAGCCCTCAGCATAAAGTATAACCCAACAGAGAAGCCTATATATGACCGTTTAATGGCGACGGCTACTTTTCTGTATGTGTTTTCTTTATTCTGCCATCATAAAATCTTAAATGTTTCATTGGCATAAGAGCAATATAGCTTTAACGTGGTTGTGTCTGAGTGGGGGTTGCATGTGTGCGTGCATGTATTGAAAAAATGCCCTGGACAAAAAAAAAAAACGAAAGCTAGACACACTTGTGTTGAGTAAGTATGTCACATCAGCCATTACCAATAAATTGTCTGTTTGAAGTGAACTGTTCAAGCTGTAAGTCATTTGTGTTACAATGACATGTTTGCACAGTAGTCGTATTGATTTTTATAATGTTGTACATTTTTCAAGTCATACAAGCTGTTATAAATGTTCACACTAGAATTCTTATTGTTTACAAGAATTTTTTATATACTTAATGTTTAGACTGCATGTGCAATTGTTAAATTGAAAGCTGGTAAATAAATTCAACGAGAAACTTCATTTGTATTTCATGCATTGATTCAAATTTTATATCAGTCCGCTTGGGTGAATTTATCGTTATCGAGGTAAATTTGCTCAATTTACCATGCTACGTACTTCAGGCCATATCGCCCAGCCCTAATTGGACTTTTAGCAAAATCAACGGCAGCCAATTAGGCTAGGTACATACTGCAGGTCTTAATGCACGAATCCCATTTTTTTGTGTTTTCGTGTTTAACTGGACGGTCTGAATGGGACAAGTCGCATAGAAGTGGACCATTTCAAATCCGATCTGGGTCGCTGTCGTATGTGGTTTAAATTCGATTTTTACAGTACATGGCGGCGGTCTGAACCGTCTCCCAAATCAGAATCCATGCAGCAATTACGTCAGCAAAGAGCGAGAGGCACGGAGGACGGCAGCGATGTAGCTGTACAGTGAGGTCAGCGACTAGCTTGAACTCTGCTTTCTGGAAAGAGGCTTGCTTGACAAGGCAGAAAAATAAAATAAAATGGTTATCAAGCCTGAGAATGCTTGGTTTTCTTTCTGTGTGGTAAAATGAGCAGTACTGTATTCAATATTGCTTACAAGCAAACTGACCGTATGAGTGTGTGTGGTGCATGCATTCTATCAATCCATATAAACTTTGAATATAAGACTAAACGGGATTATTAACATCTTATTTGTGTCCTCTTTTTGGAAGTCCAAATATGATCACCCTCTAGAATGATGCAGAACCAGCATGTGTAGTCATTTGTTTTGATGCTTCCGCGCATGCGGGTCAGTTCGCTCAGTGCCTGTCGGACTGCGAGTTAATGCGCGTGCGTAATACTTGAACGTGTTCAGTGGGCAAAGGCGGTCTGAACGGGCGCGCCGAAAAAACAGAAAATCGGAATTGTGCATTAAGACCTGCTGTGTGAACCTAGCCTTAGTTAAAAGCCACAAAAAACTTGAAGAGTGCCAGAGCAAGCGGTAGAACGCAGTCATTGTTCATCAAAGAGAAAGTAAAGGGGGCACACCCCAACCCGGCCCACGTCGCATCACGCCACCCGTGCGCGCGTCATCATTTGTTTGCCAAATATGTAATAACTAGGGACGGGGCTCGAGAACCAGTACCTATAGAGAACCAGTTCCGTGTGGTTCGATTGCATGGAATCGTTTGGCAGTTTATCGTT